>NC_041053.1:401156-596156 GCF_900634775.1 Gouania willdenowi
CGTGTCCTTCCCGTTGCAGCACAAACACTGTAGCCTTCTTATAATGATGAGGCTGTGAAGGAATAGACCAGATCAACTGATGCAGGATGTCTTTCTTCACCACAATCCTAGCCAGCTCTTCACTGTGTTCTACCAGACGGCCCAGAGCCAAAACTGCATTGTGCTGGATGCTGGGATCCTCATCCAACATGAAAAGACGCAACTGGGAAATCATTTTTTCCTTTTGGTGGACCTTCATGTTCTCAGAGTTGATTGACAAATCAGCAACCATCTGCTTAAATTCCATCCTTAATGTCTGGGACTGATCATAGGCTTCAATCATCTGTTCTGAAATCATGGTGGGTTTGTCAGAAGATGACTCCATAATCAAGTGTTTGGGTTGAAGAGAGTGCTCTCCATTTTGTCTCAAAATTTGTTCCTGTAATT
Source organism: Gouania willdenowi (assembly GCF_900634775.1). Lineage (NCBI taxonomy): Eukaryota > Metazoa > Chordata > Actinopteri > Blenniiformes > Gobiesocidae > Gouania > Gouania willdenowi. The sequence continues at coordinate 401,583 of NC_041053.1, forward strand.
CCTTGTTGAAGTAATGAGCTTTTTCTTCTTTCGTTGTTATTGGTGTGATGATGAGTGGCTACTCGAAAGGATCCTGTGACATTAAAGGAACCTATGAAAAAGGAGCTTTCTTTGATTTTGAGAGAACCTGTGACATCATCAACAGCAAAGAAACATGCTGACTCCTGATTGACTGCAGAGATAAGTTGTGACATCAATCAAGAGCAGAGGAAAATGCTGACTCCTGATTGGCTGCTGAATAAGATACGTTAGTTCGCACGAGGATGATGCTGGCTGCCCCTTGGTCTCTGCCCATCTGCTGGGGTCTCGGGTGGGGGGGTTCCCTGGACCCAAACCCAGGGCGTTGGGCGTGGGCGGGTGTGTGCTCACGGGGGCCCTCAGGATGAGGTGGCGGCTGTGTGTGTTTGTGCTCCCTGGAGTGCTCAGGTGTGGGAGATGCCGCTTTTTCAGAATCAGAATTACTTTATTAATCCCAGATGGAAATTACTCATGTTACAGCCACAGAAAAAAAATCACAAATAAAAGAATAAAACATTTAACAAAGATAAAAGAAAGAATAAACTTTAAATAATTGTATAATTAAGTAAAACACTGTTAAAAAATATGGATCAGATACACACACACATTACAATAGTAGAAAATAAAGTAGGATAGATACTACTACTACTACTACTACTACTAATAATAATAATAATAATAATAATAACAATATTCAAATGATATACAAATATGATACAGATATTTACAACAATCAAGCTGTGAAGTTACAGTGATGAATTATACAGTTTGATCTCCACAGGCAGTAATAATTTCCTGTGGCGTTGCGTGGAGCACCGTGGTTGGATCAGCCTGGTGCTGAAGGTTCTAAAGGTCCTAAAGGTGCTTCTGTGACTGACCAGCACATCATGGAGTGGGTGGGACTTATTGACCAAGATGGCCTTCATCCTTGGACAGGCTCCTCCTCTCTGTCACCACTGTCAGAGAGTCCAGTTTAATCCCCACAACATCACTGACCTTGTGGATGAGTCTGTTGAGTCTGTTGGTGTCTGTGACCCTCAGTCTGCTCCCCCAGCAAACAACAGCGTAGAGATCGCACTCACCACCACTGACTCATAAAACATCCTCAGCATTTTCCTGAAGATGTTGAAGGACCTCAGCCATCTCAGAAAAATAGAGACGGCTTTGGCCCCTTCTGTTAGAGGGAGTCAGTGTTCCTCCTCCAGTCCAGTTTATTGTCAATCACCACTCCCAGGTATTTGTACTCCTCCACAATGTCCACACTGACCTCCTGGATGGAGACATTGCTGACTGGCCTCTTGGTTCTCCTCAGGCTCTTTTTGGCGTGGCATCTCTGGAGAGTCGGGTTTCCTCACTTTTTGCAAGTGACACTACCCTTGATGTATGTTAATGGTACTAAAAACTCAAATTCTTAAATCATTTGTAATTACTTTTCAAAATTGGCTCTGTAGCACCCCCTTTATATTTTCAAATAAGCAGCCCCTCGCGCACATTTGCAGTTTATATTTCAACATTTATAAGACTGTTAAATCTGATTTCAGGGACTCACATTTTAGCCTCTAGCTCTAAGAGGAATTATTATAGAGTCCTGACACTTGTGCACATCACTAAAGGACTGATAAGACTCAATGGATCTTAAAAGTATTTCCATATCTCATACAGTGTGGGCATGGCAAGCCTTCAACTCTGGTCAAGATCACCATTTTAACCCTTAAAACAGTAAATCTTATCGATCTGAAACTTCACACAAATTATCACTGTACGACAACTAACACATACCAATAACAATAACTGACTGTAGACACAGCGCCACCTACTTGTGAACATGAGATGTTTTTTTCACAAAACTTCATAAACAATTAATAAATTCATAAACAATCATAGGAAGGTCAGAAACCTGCCTTTCTGTAATCAGCTTTCTATGGCCAACATTTCAGACACTGCAACCTATGGTTTACAGACGTCAATCACTCTAAAGGTGTGTTCACACTGAACACAACTAAAGAGACTAATCAGGCAGAAAGGGCAATATGACAGAATATTCCATTGATACGTTATTTTTTACCTAAACGGGTGGTTTGGTTGGAATGCATAAGAAAGAGACATAAATGTCAAATCTGGGGCCAAATCTTAGAAAATGCTGGACTTCAGCTCCATATGACATGGACTAAAACCATCACCAACATGTTTTCATACATATTATGCATTTTCATTAGGTTTTTCACCGGAAAAAAGTATTCTAGTGTTATTTAAGCATGACGTTGCCTTCCCCCGTCTGGAAGTTTTTAAATAGTATGGCCTAGAAATGGGAAATTATATGATTTTTACAATTCCGATTCTGCTTAACAATTCAGTTCTTTATTAATTTTTGTTGTGGATTAGATCACAAACTTAATCTGTGACTCACTGATTGATCATATTCCTCTTTCCTGTCTCGGTGAATGGACAATCTAGAGACAGACGACATGAACTGGAGCGAGTACTGCAGCCTCTGAGCCAATCACACTCCGTCCCTTGGTTGGTTGGTTGGTTATCAGCTGCAGTATGAGCATGATAACTGCTGCTGGGTTGAGATTAATTCTGGAGCTTTTGAAAACATAATGTGTGCAAATGTTTCTACATATTTGTAGCATTTCCTCAATTTGATGAAATTTCCACTAACAAAGTGTCATCCTTCAAACAAAAGAGGTTCAAATCAACATCTTTAATCAACATCTTAACTTTTCCTTGTAGTTTAGAGCAACCAAATGCAGCACAAGTTGTCATTTTGACCTAAAAGCTGTGAAATGATCTAAAAAGCTGTGAAATAGATCTAAAAATCAGGCTGAATGTTTTACTCCAATAGAAAACAATGAGATGTTCACAGGCAGTGGGGCCATGTGACATCATCAATCATGTGATTTCAAGATGGAGGAACACAGGCTCTAAAACTGTAAAGTAGTTTCATTTTTAAAATGTTCCAAGACAACTGTTGAATTCTCAGCTCTGTCAAAGAAAACACAATAGGGAGACCTGATCTTAGATACAAAGATGTGGAAAAAAGCAACACGGAAACACAAGAAATAGACTTAAAAAGTTGGCAACAAAACTTCAATAAATAAGGCTGGATGAAGAAATATCATTAAACCCAAACCCATATCATAGCACAGTCCTTGTTGTTATTGACCGACTGCAAATAAAGAAAGAGAGAGAGATAATGCCTATTAAATCTAAATGCTTCACTACTTTCAGCTCTCCATGTTTATACCAGGATAAAGTATGAAAATACCTTTTCCAACATTAATGCTCACCTAAGTGAACTTCCAAAAAAACATTAAAAAACAATAATCATTGACCTGTTGCTTGTGAAATATCTTAGATTGTAGGTGATTAAACGGTTTGACGTGGCAGCCGAAGAACTAGTAGTCGCAATAGTAGCAGTAGTAGTAGTAGTAGTAACAGTAGTAATAGCAGTAGTAGTATTGGTAACAGTAGTAGTAGTAATAGTAGTAGTAGTAGTAGTAACAGTAGTAATAGCAGTAGTAGTATTGGTAACAGTAGTAGTAGTAGTAGTAGTAGTAGTAGTAGTAACAGTAGTAATAGCAGTAGTAGTAGTATTGGTAACAGTAGTAGTAGTAATAGTAGTAGTAGTAGTAGTAGTAGTAGTAGTAGTAGTAATAGTAATAGTTGGCTGAGAAGTGCAATACACATTTACAATTTTGAAAACAAATGCAAATAGCAAAACACTTTTACAAATGTTGAGAGAGAATTACAAATATTTTGTAAAAGTGTTGTTGCCATTTGTAAAAGTGTTGTTGCCATTTGTAAAAGTGTTGTGGTCATTTGTAAAAGTGTTGTGGTCATTTGTAAAAGTGTTGTTGCCATTTGTAAAAGTGTTGTTGACATTTGCACCTGGTTTACTGCCCTTTATTTCAGATCTTAGTGAGTCCGCCCCTGAGAGTGGTGTGGGAGCTGTGTGTCAAATAGAGAAGGATGTACATTTAGAACACATCATCAGTGGTGTTCTTTTGAATCAGGAGGTGTTTTGGCCTTTTTAACAATAGTCATCCTCAACAAAGGTGGCCAGCTACAGGGTTATCAAGCTTGAACTTGCGCCTCATAATTGTTCTCCACTCTCTACTATGTGCAGCTTTGGGCCACTTCACTCTTCTTCTTTCTTGGTCATTGGCGTGTTGTAACCAACTTGAATATGTGCATATCGCCACTTACTGTACATGTTTTATTTAATTAGTGAGGATGCATTGGCATCCTCACTAATTAAATAAATAAATATCGTAATTGTTAAACTTTATTATAATAATAATAATAATAATAATAATAATAATAATTATTATTATTATTATTATTATTATTATTATTATTATAGTAGTAGTTATTCTTCTGCCAGTGCAAGTAACTCCAACAGTTTTCAACCGATTTTAAACAAGTTTGGTGTCAAAATGTTCAGCTACTTTTTCTGTTTCAACTTTTTTGTAACTTTTTCACTTTGTAAACAATTGAACTTCTTCACTTTTCACCTTCCCATTCACTTTTGAGAAAACTCAACTTTCACCCTCCAACTTTGAAGTTCCACTGTTCAGCCATTCTTCAACCGATTTAAACCATTCAACTTCTAAAATGTTCACAAATCTGTTGTCTTTTATTTTCTATCTTCACATTTTCTCTATCTTTAACTGTTTTTGACCAATGAAGCTTCAAGCACAACCATTAAATCTTCATGTTCCTCAAATTAGAGTGGAGTACTCGTGAACTAAGAGTGTCTCAAAATTGTCAAACAAATTGTCATAACTTCCAAAATATTGAACACAGAGACCTAATTTTCTCAAAAGTAGTAGATGTGTGTTTAGCTGCTCACAATATTACATTTTTAGTAAAAGGTTTATCAGTTTTTGATTTATCAAGCCTGAAGTGGACATAATCCCACAAATCTACAGGGTTGTTTCCATTGGGGAATCATCAAGTCACTGCTTAAAATCCATGGTTTTTCTCTCGTCCTCCTGGGCACACCTTTTGCCTTAAAAACATGAAATTTAACTCATTTGTAGTCTAAAGCCTTGTGATTCTCACAAATGCCCAGTTTTTCTGTAAATGATTTAGTTTTCTATTTGTGATGTGTTTTACACAAGTTCCTCCTGGCTGTAACAGGCTAAATTCTGCTTGTCATCCTGTACACAACCTCCCACAGGTGCATGTGATCACTGCAGTTACCATGGTAACTAATTAGCTCGGATGACATTATTTAACCTTTCACCTATGACTTCATCTTTTAAATCTATCTTTCTGTGTGATTTACATGTTCTCTCCACCTTTTCTCCCTTTATAGGAACTTTTAACCCTTTCAGCCATTTTGTAACTGATTTAAACCAACCTTTAACATGTTCAGTTACTACCTGCAACCCATTACAACTTCTTTTTTTTCAACTTTTTAACATTTTTCAACTTTTTAAAAACTTTTTTAAAACCTATTTAAACTTTTTCAACCAATTTTAACTTTTTTTTTTTAACCAAATTGTTAATATTAAGCTATTGCTAGGTTATTGCTATTGTTAGGTGAATGCTAATGATTTTTTCAACTTTTCACATTTTTCAACCCATTCCTTTTTTTTTCAACCTAATTACTAATATTAAGCTATAACCTGGCAGGTTATTGCTGTTGCAAAGAAAACATCACACACAATATATATAAACTACAAATGGCAGTGCATCTGTTCTATGTTTTTGTCCTATATATATATATATATATATATATATATATATATATATATATATATTGAACATTTTGTTTCTGAAAAAAGTAACTTGAACGTAATGATTAATGTTGGGAATACAAACATTTTACTTTTGCCTGTTTCGGTCTTGTCTATGTTTGAAGATTTGGTAACACAAACCATTTTATAATATTTCATTATTTACAGATACTTTAAAAAAACATTGCCAGCACAGAAAAGGTTTTTCTTTTCCACTTTGATTTTTATTTCTGACTTACCTTTCACTTATTATTATTAATAATTAGATAACTGTTTATTAAATAATATGTGGACTGTGGGAGGACCAAACCTTTCCATTGTTTGGATGATGGCTAAAAGAAAATCTGCATTAAAATGTGACAAAATATGAATTTACCAGAGAACAGACCAACTGGTCAGTTTTATTTTATTACAACACAGACGTGTTTCTATTCAGTCTGTGTCACTAACAGCTCAGTAAAGCCTTCCCACCACAACCCACAGTGTTTATTTCTATACACACAATTTCTCCTACTTCTCCGTATGTTTCCATCACCATCAAGCTACCTCAAACGCCAAACAGGAAACAATGTTATCAAAATAAAAGCATGATTTATTTAACCAGTGTCACGGTCTGAGTTTACCTCCGTACTGAGATTCTAACCCTAATCCTAACATAATCCAATGAACAAATAAAACACGTGTCCGTTCACTTTGAAAAAAAATAAACAAAAATTTATAAATTTTTCGTTAGTGCGCATGTCCATATTAGGGCTGAATGATTTTGGAAAATAATCTAATTGCAATTTTTTTTCCTCAATATTGCAATTTAGATTTAAAATGCGATTATTTTTTCAAGGGCCTCGTCATGTATTTTTCAATGAACACAAGCAATAAATCAATCTGGTTCATAATAAACAATTTCAGATTTATTTAAACTGATCCACTTCATAACTTGGTCCTGACCAGGTTAAGTGTTGCTGAAGTTTAAAACTATGAATAATTAAAATCCATAATTCAGAACAAAAACAACACTGTTGTTACAGAAAAGGCAGGAATGAAAAAAACCCAGACAAGAAGCTGCTGACACTGTTAAAGCATAAAGGTGTTATATTATTTATCATATAAATCCATTGTGTTTAGTTCAGTGTTAAATAGCATACCTTTAAACAGATCTCAAGGACAACCTTCTTCCACCTCCGTAATATCTCTAAAATCAGGAATATCTTGGCCCAGAGTGATGCTGAAAAACTATGCATGTATGTGTTACATCTAGACTAAATTATTGTAACTCTCTACTGTCAGGATGTCCTAGTAACGCACTAAAAAGTCTCCAGTTAATTCAGAATGCTGCAGCTAGAATACTAACAGGTACTAACAGGAGACAGCCTATTTCTACAGTATTGGCTTCCCTTCATTGGCTTCCTGTAAAATCTAGAATAGAGTTTAAAATCCTCCTGTTAGCATACAAAGCTCTACATGATCTAGCTCCTGTATATCTATAGAGACCTGTTAGTGCCCTATTGTCCGGGCAGATCACTCCGCTCTCAGTTTGCTGGTCTTCTGGAAGTTCCTAACGTGTCAAGAAGTAGAACAGGAGGCAGAGCATTCAGCTACCGGGCTCCTCGCCTTTGGACCCAGCTTCCAGTCTTAGTACGGGAGGCTGCTACTCTCTCCACCTTTAAGGCTGAACTCAAAACCTACTTATATGCTGAAGCGTATACCGTACAATAGCATTAACTTAACCAATAGAGCGGACATGGGCTCGTTGCATTTTACAGTCCTTGGAGTCGCTGTTAGATTTCAAATAAACGGGAAGAGATTAAAATTCTGATGTAGCTGGTTATGTTATTTAAAGTCCGTATAAACAGGACTGAATCATAATATAATCTAATCGCTAGAGCAGACATGGGTTCGTCTGTAAACAGTCGCATTTACAGACCTTGGAGTCGTTGTTAGCTTACCAATAAATAGGAGAATATTCATCACCTTTATAATAAGTGCTGACTAGGCCACTAGGAGTGAGGCCCAAGGCCAAGATAGGCTGACTTGATATTAATGTATCATGTTTTTCTGCAGTCAGTGTCTTCTCCTCGTCCTTCTCTCTCTGCTCTGTTACAGGTGTTGTGAAGCTGATGATAGCAGTTCCTGATCTGTGGTTCACGGCTCAACTAGTCTGAGACACTCTGATGTTCTATCTCTCTATCCTGTTCTGTTGGTCCTTCTGTCCACTAACCTCAACCAGTCCACGCAGATGGCTGCCACCTCTGAACCTGGTTCTAACGGAGATTTCTTCCTGTTAAAAGGGAGTTGTTTCTTCCCACTGTCACTAAATAGTTGTTCATGTGGATCTTGTTGGGTTTTTACTTTTTTATTATGAAATGTATATTTTGATAAGTGCATTGAGATGGCTTTGTTGTAAATTGCGCTATACAAATAAAGTTGAATTGAATTGTAATTACTCCACCAGCTTCTTCCCGGCCGCTCCTTTCACTCTTCCCTCTGTCTTTCTTTTCTCATTATTTATTTTATTTATTTATTTATTCAGTTCATTTCCGACATGGTTGCATTCACAGAAATTCATTTGACATTCAGAGCAAAATCACATCATTGTTTTTTTTTTTTTTTTGTCCTTTTTCATGCCGGAAAAGGCGACGGAAAAAAGCATTATGCTTATCTAGATCCGTCCCCTAATTTGAACACAGATAATTTTACATCCAACCTCGTTTCTTCCCTTTTTTTTTTTTTTTTTTTTTTTTGTGATGTGTTCTCGTCTGCAGTCATTGTTCCTGTTGTTATTCCTCTTCACAGTCTTTTTCCCCCGTATTTCCACGAGCTTTCTTTTCCAGTGGTTGTTTACGTTCCTCCAACTCTCCAAACGTGAAGTTCTTCTTCTCTCTGAGAACCTTCATATCCTCTGAGAGTCGCCTCAGCTTACGATCCATCCGGAAGGCACATGCACATACACATACCCCCATCATTAGCAGGCCAAAGATCATGACTCCTAGCAGATAGATGTCCTCCACATCTTCCACTTTCAGCTGGGAGAGACAGAGCATCTGGCTTCTCCCTCGTGCGTCCACGACATATCCACTTGGGTATGTGTCCTTTGGACACGGTATTTCGTGCTGAAGCAATTGCCTCGTTGAGAAGATTTTGTCAATGGTGCTCAATGACCAGTTGATGAGTTCCATGTCGTCGCTGTAGAGTTCAATGAAGAGTTGTCTTGAGATCTGTATGCATGTAGAAATGTCCTCCTCGTTTTCTCCTTAAATTGTTTCAGATTATCGGACTGTTGTGTCTCTGCATCAAGGCTGTTCCAGAGGTTCATGGCTCTATACACAGTACTATATTTGCCAACGTTTGATATGATCCTGTTTGGTCTAAACACATTATTATGTCTGAATTCATAGGGATTTTGATTGTATGTGAAACGTTTTTGGATTTGATGTGGTAATTTATTTGATGAAGCCCTAAATGCGTGTATTTGTGTGTTATAGTGTATTATTTCTTGCAGTTTTAGGTATTTTGACTTCTCAAATAAATCGTTTGTGTGTGTGTTGTGTGGTACTTTATGTAAAATTCTTATAGCTTTTTTTTGTAGTTTAAATAGTGGTTCAAGATACGTTTTGTAGTTATTACCCCATATTTCGGAGCAGTAATTTAAGTGCGATGCTATGAGTGAAGAATAGATTGTTTTAAGTGATTTGGTATGTAGGATTTGTTGAAGCTTCCATAGGATGTAACTGCTTTTGGCAACTTTGTTTTTAACTATTTGTATATGTTTTTTCCACGTCAGCTTGTCGTCCATCCACACTCCTAGTACCCTATATTCTTTTACTTGTTCTATTATTTCCTTGTTTAGTTTCAGTCTTATATCTCCTGTTTTTTTTCTCTTTCCAAAGTTAATGAATTTTGTTTTACTGACGTTTAGGGCTAGTTTATTTACATCTAACCATGTTTGAATTTTTAATAATTCTTCATTTGTTGACTCTACTAGAGTTTTAATGTCTTTGCCTGAGCATAGAATGGTTGTATCATCTGCAAACAATGTTAGTTTTAGGCAATTTGTGACTTTGAAAATGTCGTTTATGTATAGAATGAACAGTTTTGGCCCCAAAATTGAACCCTGTGGAACACCACATTGTATGGTTTGGCATTTTGATGTGTGTTCTTCAAAGTCAACATATTGTCTCCTATTTGTCATATAGCTTTTAATCCATTTTAAGGCGTTGCGCTTTATTCCGTAATTTTGAAGTTTTTCTTCTAGAATATCATGATTAATTGTGTCAAAGGCTTTTTTTAGGTCCAGAAAAATTCCGAATACAAATAGTTTTTTTTCTAATGCTTCTCTTATATTCTCCGTGATGTCAATTATAGCCATTGCTGTTGAACGTCCTTTTCTAAATCCATATTGTCCTTCATGCAGTATATTATTGTCTTCTATAAATTTGTCGAGTCTGTTCATGAACAGTTTTTCCAGAATTTTTGATAGTTGTGGTAATATTGATATAGGTCGATAATTAGTGAAATTACATTTTTCTCCACCCTTGTAAATCGGTCTGATTTTTGCAATTTTCATTTTTTCTGGGAAAACCCCATTCTTGAATGATAGATTACTTATATATGTTAGTGGCGGGGTTATTTCAGCTGTTATGGTTTTTATTAGACTCATAGTTAGATTATTAACGTCTCTGGATTTTTTTGAGGTACTGGTAGTGATTATTCTGTCCACCTCTGCTTCTGTTACTTCTTCGAGTACAAGATACTTATCAATGTCTTTCTTCTCATTGTCAAAATGGTTCCATTTAAGTGTTGGGTGTTTATTTATCTCTTTCTCTATGTCTTTTCCAGTATTTATGAAAAAACTGTTGAGTTCTTGTGCTATTATGTTTTTATTGTGTTCTTTTACATTGTTTATTATAAAATGGTCTGCATTTTTTTCTTTGCATTTGCGCATGGTTATGTTGTTTATTATTTCCCACAATTTTTTGTTTTTGTTTTTATTCTCTTTTAATTGTTTTTCATAATATTCCCTTTTTTTTCTCTAAGTAAATTATTAACTTTGTTTCTGTATTTTTTATAACGTATTTCTGCTTTTAATGTTTTTTCTGTTATATATTTTTTATATAGTATGTTTTTCTTTTTGCATACGTTGGCTATTTTCTTATTAATCCATGGTACATTGTTTATTTTACTTTTGGTTGTTATTTGTTTCAAAGGGCAGCATTTATCGTATATTGTCGTTATTGTGTCTGTAAATGTGTCATACGCTACGTTCACGTCTTCTTCCTTGAAGACACTTTCCCACGTCTGTCTTTTTATCTGTTGTTTAAAGTTTTCTAATTGTTTTTCTCCTTCCAGTCTCCTGTATGTCTGTGTGTTATGATTTTCACGGTTCTTCTTCTCTTTTGCGTTTAGTATCATAAATATTGGTAAATGATCAGAGATGTCATTTATTAATATACCACTCTCTATATCTGTGTTTTGTATGTTTGTGAAGATGTTATCTATCAGTGTTGAGCTGTGTTTATTAATTCTGGTTGGTTGCGTTATGAGAGGTTTTAATCCATTTGTGTACATGCAATTGGCAAAGTCTTCAATGTGTGTATTTTTTAAAGGATTTAAAATGTTTATATTGAAGTCTCCACATATCAGTAATCTCTTATTTTTGATTTCTTCTATCATTTTGGTTAGTTTCTCATTAAATATGTCTATTTTACAGTCAGGTGCACGATACAAACAGCAGATTATTATCTTACGTCCCTCTGGACTTGTAATTTTCACTGTTATACATTCCATTACTTCTTCCACAGTTAAACTCAAAGACTCTATTATCTCCATATCTATATTTTCTTTTATGAATAGTGCTACACCTCCTCCTGGCTTATGTAATCTGTTCTTATAGACAAATTTATATCCTTTTATCATAAAATCCATGCCTTTTTTTTCATTCATCCAAGTTTCTGATAGTGCTATTATGTCAAACCTATACAAAGTAGAGATGTAATCCTTAATGTCTTCAAAATTTGCATACATACTGCGACAATTACAGTGAACAAGTGACAGACCTTTTTCCTTCTTATTTTCCACTTTGAAGTCATTCTCTGTGTAGTAATGGCTGTTCGTGTATTGTTTCCAATGTGAAAAGTTGTTTGGGTCCACTTCGTCTACTTGATTAATCTCCCGTTGTTGATGTTGATGATGTTGCGGATGATTTTTAGTGATTCTGTCCATATCCATGACTTTTATCAGTGTTCTTGACTTTTAGGCACCTCATTCGTATTTTTCCAGGTCTTCCATCCTTTGGACTAGAACGGGTTTTCCATTTTCTCCTCCTGGAGGTGTGATGTAAATCCTGCAGCCTCTGGTCCAGTTTTTCACAATTTTTCCTCCTTTCTTCAGTTGGCGTGCTTTCCATGCGATACTTGCATTCTGCTTCGTCAGGTTCTCGTTCATAAACACCATCGTTCCCGCCAGTTTTCTTCCTTGTTTCATTATTTCAGCTTTATATTTCACGTTGGTGAATGTAATTTTCACATCTTTGGTGTCTTTGCGTTTTGGCAGCAGCTGGCAGTAGTTGATGTTGTCTGGGTTCACTTCAATGCCTTTCGAGTCCAGGTAATCAATCACCTGTTCTTCAATCGATTTTTCGTCTTCGCTGGTCAGATACTCTGTTTGTCTTGTTGCACTGGCGTAGCTCCTTGGCCTTATCTTTAGGCCCGTGATGATGACATCCTTTTCTCTTTCTTTTCTTTCCAGATCTTCAACCCTCGCATCCAATGTTTTTATCTTTTCTGCATTCTTTACATTTTCTTCTTTCAGGACCTTGACATCATTCTCCAGTATTTTCAATGATTTCTCCAAGGCATTCGTCATGTTCTCCATCTTCGTAGATAGTTCTTGTCTTAAGGACATGAGATCCTGTCTCATCTCCTGTTTCATCTCCTTAATCATTTCTTTAAGCTCTTCTTTGAATAGCTTAAAGTTCTCTTCCATTTTTCTTGGCATGTCTGGGCCCAGTTTTCTCTCTTCAGATGCAGCTGGTCGCTGCTCGCTGGTAGTCAAGGTCGCGTTATCAGACGGGAGTATAGCTTTCCCGGAGAGCTCTGAAAACACGTCTTCTCCCTTCCTTGGCTCAGGAAGAACTATCCTCTTCAAAAGCTCCATACATGAGGCACCCACTATTTAGTCCTCTGTCTTAAGGCTCAAACATACTCAGGCGGACTCCGCGCTCAACGGACTCTCATCTGACCTCAAATACTCGAGCAGACTTGGAGCGGAACGTCACATAGCGGTTGCATGTGAAATTTCTTTAAAATCCTACATTTCCCAGACACTTTCCCCACAATCCTACAGTTCCCACAATCCTTTGCGCATTGTTTACCTTTTTAGTCATGGCGTCCTATACTGACGATGAGGAAGAGGAGCTGCTTTGGAGCGTATTTGGCTAAATTTGCTCAATCTTTTCTCTGTCCGGGAGCGTGAAACAATTAACTGTGGCTGAGCTGAACACTCCGGAACTGTGAATCACCCGCAGAGCACACATTGTGTTGCAGAGAAGGGTGATGTGTTGACGGAAATCCGTCGTAGGGGCGGAAAACTTTAAACCCTGTGCTATAAGCAACAGCAGGTTTTGCAATGCCACAGTCAGGAAATATGTCTTTGCTTCGCTGATGCTGATGGAGGCTTCACGTAGTTCCAGTGTGGTCTGCCTCTGCAGCTTCATCTTCAACTGTCTTGTAGTTGCTTCACAGCAGTCGTTGAGTATGACATGGGACTCCAGTTTAATTCAACAAGCTGCAACGTTTATTTGACCAATCACTCAAAAATGGCATACAGCTTATAATTATTCTGTTCAGGTCACACACACTCCCTCACTCTGCACACTGGTCGAGCGACCAGCGCATTCATTCGCAGTTAAAGGGCCACGCACCCACACACTCACACTGACAATAAATGTTATGTTCAGGTCCTGCATGGAAATTCTTCTACTCTTCCAATTAAAAATACTGAACGCTGGAAAGTTTACACAAAGGACCAGTATGTTTTAATATTCAAAATCAGTTTTATTGTCAAGTAGAGTTTTTAGACAATTTTGGCAAGTTTGGTGTCAATAGGCTCAATAATCCATAATATTTCAAATTCTGTTCTCTCTTTCAGTTCTCTCTTTCAAGTTCTCCGAGGCACCGAAAAAAATCTTTCTTTTTCATTACTCTAAACCTAGGTTAGTGCTATCTGGGGTGATTGGACGGGGGTCTTGGGTTCCGTTGGGGAGGCTTGCCATCAATGCTGCCTCAGGGTCAGTTGCTTCTGGGTAATTGGCCAGGGTTCTTGGGTGCCGGTGAGGGGGTGTTGCCACCAATGCTACCTCAGGATCAGTTGCTTCTGGAGTGATTGGCCAGGGTTCTTGGGTACCGGTGGAGGGGCTTGCCACCGGTGTTGCCTCAAGATCAGTTGCTTCTGGGATGATTGGACGAGGTTCTTGGGTGCCGGTGGGGGGGTTTGCCACCAATGCTTCCTCAGGATCAGTTGCTTCTGGAGTGATTGGCCAGGATTCGTGGGTGCTGGTGAGGGGGCTTGCCACCGGTGCTGCCTTGGGATCAGTTGCTTCTGGGCCTAGGGTCTTGCGTCTGCTGGCTCTGGACCTGGCCACTGGAGGGTGCTCGCTGGTTTTTCCCTGGGCGTGGATCTTGGCCCTTCTGCTGGGGCCTTGGATGGAGGGCTCCCTGGGCCCTCTTCGGGGGTTGGGTGTTGGGGCAAGGATAGGTTTGGAAGGTTGGCTGCAAGCAGGGGTTCTCGTAGCGGGTGTTCGGGGCGGCAGCGGGGTGTGTTGGGTCTTGGTCCTTCTGCTAGAGTCTCGAATGGGGGGCCCCCTCGGCCCTCCCTGGGTGTTGGATGTTGGGGCATGAATAGGTTTGAGAGGGCGGGTGCTAATAGGGTTCTTCGTAGCGGGTGTTCGGGGTGGCAGCGGGGTGTGTTGGGTTTTGGCTCTTCTGCTGGTCCCTCCCCGGGGGTTGGGTGTTGGGTCATGAAAAGGTTTGGGAAGTTGGGTGCAAGCAGGGGTTCTAGTGGCGGGTGTTCGGGGAGGCAGCGGGGTGTGTTGGGTCTTGGCCGTTCTGAGGCAGTTGGCTGAAGCCTCTTGAATGCAGCGTTTTATGGAATTGATCAGTTTCCTCTGAGCTGAACCAGGCTCAGCATCCATCTCCTGTATTTTACTTAACCCACCACTCATCACAAACTCTTGGCAAGCTTCACTGTCATGATGCATAACCTTGCTGAACTGGCCAAGCACATGATTTAAGATGTTGCTGGGAGCATTGCTGAGGAGAGGCTCTAAACTGGGCAGGTGAGTGCACTTCAGCAGGATGTTCTTCAGAGCCTTCTTGCTTTTGAGCCGCAGGTCCTCCAAACTGCTTGCTCCCGTGTAAAACTGCAGCAATTTAGGCAGTAGGCCTGCAGTGGCTACAGCATTGGCGTGCTCTGGTGTGTGATGTCCGATCTGACCAATGGACCATACGGTGGCCTCCTTTATGTGATCATCATCCTCCTCGGACAGACAGATGGCCAGCTGTTGCAACCCCTTGGAGAGGATGACGGCCATAGCGAGATTTTCACTATGAGAAGCGACGTATCCCAGCATCATGATCCCGGGAAGTCTCATGCTTCCACGGCTTTTATCCAGGTAGTCCACCACCTCCACTAAACCATCACAGTTCACAATCACCTGAGATAACTGTGCACTGTGTTTGACCACCTCCCACATCAAGGTGATGACATCTTTCTTTACATATTCATCCGGGTCCTGGAGGCAGATCATGACATCTGGGAAAATGTACGCCGCGATCACCATCTCAGCCAGTTCTACTGAGTGTTTACTGATCTGAATGAGAGTGAACAGCACCTGCCTTTTCAGTTTGACATCAGGGCTGCGGATCATCTGTTTCAGGAGTGCGATGGTGCCAGTGTTGACCTCCTCCCGATCCAGGTCATTTGTGTGCAGGGATAACAGCAGAGAGGCTGCACCTGCATCCACCACAGCCTGAGAAAGCATTGTATTTTGTTGTGCGATGTAGGCCAGGGCCCAGGCGGCAGCCTCTTTTACCTCAGGGTCAACAGCTCCCAAACAGGAGACCAAAATATCCAACCCACCACTGTCAACCACAGCCTGGGAGAGCTCAGGGGAGTGTTTGGCCACAGCATGCAGCACAAACACTGTAGCCTTCTTATAATGATGAGGCTGTGAAGGAATAGACCAGATCAACTGATGCAGGATGTCTTTCTTCACCACAATCCTAGACAGCTCTTCACTCTGTTCTACCAGACGGCCCAGAGCCAAAACTGCATTGTGCTGGATGCTGGGATCCTCATCCAACATGAAAAGACGCAACTGGGAAATCATTTTTTCCTTTTGGTGGACCTTCATGTTCTCAGAGTTCATTGACAAATCAGCAACCATCTGCTTAAATTCCATCCTTAATGTCTGGGACTGATCATAGGCTTCAATCATCTGTTGCTGAATCATGGTGGGTTTGTCAGAAGATGACTCCATATCAAGTGTTTGGTTGAAGAGAGTGCTCTCCATTTTGTCTCAAAATTTGTTCCTGTAATTCCTTGTTGAAGTAATGAACTTTTTCTTCTTTCGTTGTTATTGGTGTGATGATGAGTGGCTACTCGAAAGGATCCTGTGACATTAAAGGAACCTATGAAAAAGGAGCTTTCTTTGATTTTAAGAGAACCTGTGACATCATCAACAGCAAAGAAGCATGCTGACTCCTGATTGACTGCAGAAGATAAGTTGTGACATCATCAAGAGCAGAGGAAAATGCTGACTCCTGATTGGCTGCTGAATAAGATACGTTAGTTCGCACGAGGATGATGCTGGCTGCCCCTTGGTCTCTGCCCATCTGCTGGGGTCTCGGGTGGGGGGGGTTCCCTGGACCCAAACCCAGGGCGTTGGGCGTGGGCGGGTGTGTGCTCACGGGGGCCCTCAGGATGAGGTGGCGGCTGTGTGCGTTTGTGCTCCCTGGAGTGCTCAGGTGTGGGAGATGCCGCTTTTTCAGAATCAGAATTCCTTTATCAATCCCAGATGGAAATTACTTATGTTACAGCCACAGAAAAAAAATCACAAATAAAAGAATAAAACATTTAACAAAGATAAAAGAAATAATAAACTTTAAATAATTGTATAATTAAGTAAAACACTGTTAAAAAATATGGATCAGATACACACACACATTACAATAGTAGAAAATAAAGTAGGATAGATACTACTACTACTACTACTAATAATAATAATAATAATAATAATAATAATAATAATAATAATAATAATAATAATAATAACAATATTCAAATGATATACAAATATGATACAGATATTTACAACAATCAAGCTGTGAGGTTACAGTGATGAATTATACAGTTTGATCTCCACAGGCAGTAATAATTTCCTGTGGCGTTGTGTGGAGCACCGTGGTTGGATCAGCCTGGTGCTGAAGGTTCTAAAGGTCCTAAAGGTGCTTCTGTGACTGACCAGCACATCATGGAGTGGGTGGGACTTATTGACCAAGATGGCCTTCATCCTTGGACAGGCTCCTCCTCTCTGTCACCACTGTCAGAGAGTCCAGTTTAATCCCCACAACGTCACTGACCTTGTGGATGAGTCTGTTGGTGTCTGTGACCCTCAGTCTGCTCCCCCAGCAAACAACAGCGTAGAGGATCGCACTCACCACCACTGACTCATAAAACATCCTCAGCATTTTCCTGAAGATGTTGAAGGACCTCAGCCATCTCAGAAAATAGAGACGGCTTTGGCCCCTTCTGTAGAGGGAGTCAGTGTTCCTCCTCCAGTCCAGTTTATTGTCAATCACCACTCCCAGGTATTTGTACTCCTCCACAATGTCCACACTGACCTCCTGGATGGAGACATTGCTGACTGGCCTCTTGGTTCTCCTCAGGCTCTTTTTGGCGTGGCATCTCTGGAGAGTCGGGTTTCCTCACTTTTTGCAAGTGACACTACCCTTGATGTATGTTAATGGTACTAAAAACTCAAATTTCTTAAATCATTTGTAATTACTTTTTCAAAATTGGCTCTGTAGCACCCCCTTTATATTTTCAAATAAGCAGCCCCTCGCGCACATTTGCAGTTTATATTTCAACATTTATAAGACTGTTAAATCTGATTTCAGGGACTCACATTTTAGCCTCTAGCTCTAAGAGGAATTATTATAGAGTCCTGACACTTGTGCACATCACTAAAGGACTGATAAGACTCAATGGATCTTAAAAGTATTTCCATATCTCATACAGTGTGGGCATGGCAAGCCTTCAACTCTGGTCAAGATCACCATTTTAACCCTTAAAACAGTAAATCTTATCGATCTGAAACTTCACACAAATTATCACTGTACGACAACTAACACATACCAATAACAATAACTGACTGTAGACACAGCGCCACCTACTTGTGAACATGAGATGTTTTTTTCACAAAACTTCATAAACAATTAATAAATTCATAAACAATCATAGGAAGGTCAGAAACCTGCCTCTCTGTAATCAGCTTTCTATGGCTAACATTTCAGACACTGCAACCTATGGTTTACAGACGTCAATCACTCTAAAGGTGTGTTCACACTGAACGCAACTAAAGAGACTAATCAGGCAGAAAGGGCAATATGACAGAATATTCCATTGATACGTTATTTTTTACCTAAACGGGTGGTTTGGTTGGAATGCATAAGAAAGAGACATAAATGTCAAATCTGGGGCCAAATCTTAGAAAATGCTGGACTTCAGCTCCATATGACATGGACTAAAACCATCACCAACATGTTTTCATACAATATTATGCATTTTCATTATGTTTTTCACCGGAAAAAGTATTCTAGTGTTATTTAAGCATGACGTTGCCTTCCCCCGTCTGGAAGTTTTTTAAATAGTATGGCCTAGAAATGGGAAATTATATGATTTTTACAATTCCGATTCTGCTTAACAATTCAGTTCTTTATTGATTTTTGTTCGTAAAACAGGAGAACAAACATGTGGATTAGATCACAAACTTAATCTGTGACTCACTGATTGATCATATTCCTCTTTCCTGTCTCGGTGAATGGACAATCTAGAGACAGACGACATGAACTGGAGCGAGTACTGCAGCCTCTGAGCCAACCACACTCCGTCCCTTGGTTGGTTGGTTGGTTGGTTAGTTGGTTATCAGCTGCAGTATGAGCATGATAACTGCTGCTGGGTTGAGATTAATTCTGGAGCTTTTGAAAACATAATGTGTGCAAATGTTTCTACATATTTGTAGCATTTCCTCAATTTGATGAAATTTCCACTAACAAAGTGTCATCCTTCAAACAAAAGAGGTTCAAATCAACATCTTTAATCAACATCTTTAACTTTTCCTTGTATTTTAGAGCAACCAAATGCAGCACAAGTTGTCATTTTGACCTAAAAAGCTGTGAAATGATCTAAAAAGCTGTGAAATGATCTAAAAATCAGGCTGAATGTTTTACTCCAATAGAAAACAATGAGATGTTCACAGGCAGTGGGGCCATGTGACATCATCAATCATGTGATTTCAAGATGGAGGAACACAGGCTCTAAAACTGTAAAGTAGTTTCATTTTTAAAATGTTCCAAGACAACTGTTGAATTCTCAGCTCTGTCAAAGAAAACGCAATAGGGAGACCTGATCTTAGATACAAAGATGTGGCAAAAAGCAACACGGAAACACAAGAAATAGACTTAAAAAGTTGGTAACAAAACTTCAATAAATAAGGCTGGATGAAGAAAAATCATTAAACCCAAACCCATATCATAGCACAGTCCTTGTTGTTATTGACCAACTGCAAATAAAGAAAGAGAGAGAGATAATGCCTATTAAATCTAAATGCTTCACTACTTTCAGCTCTCCATGTTTATACCAGGATAAAGTATGAAAATACCTTTTCCAACATTAATGCTCACCTAAGTGAACTTCCAAAAAAACATTAAAAAACAATAATCATTGACCTGTTGCTTGTGAAATATCTTAGATTGTAGGTGATTAAACGGTTTGACGTGGCAGCCGAAGAACTAGTAGTCGCAATAGTAGCAGTAGTAGTAGTAGTAGTAACAGTAGTAATAGCAGTAGTAGTATTGGTAACAGTAGTAGTAGTAGTAGTAGTAGTAACAGTAGTAATAGCAGTAGTAGTAGTATTGGTAACAGTAGTAGTATTAATAGTAGTAGTAGTAGTAGTAATAGTAATAGTTGGCTGAGAAGTGCAATACACATTTACAATTTTGAAAACAAATGCAAATAGCAAAACACTTTTACAAATGTTGAGAGAGAATTACAAATATTTTGTAAAAGTGTTGTTGCCATTTGTAAAAGTGTTGTGGTCATTTGTAAAAGTGCTGCTGTTGTACGTGTGTTGTGTGAAATCACAACGGAAATGGGAGGGGATTATTTTCAAAATAAAATACTTCGTCTTCAATGCAGATTGACGGAGGTTACTCTGGCAAACCCACCTTCCAGAGCCTCCAGCGGGCCCATTTCAGACTATATCCAAAAGTCGAGCACATATTTGGACTCAGGAGAATAAAACCTTTCTGTTCATACCACATTTTACACAAAATTAACACTTTTTTTGGGCCAGAAATTGTGCGTTTCTGCTCCGAGATACCGGAAGTAGGTACAGCAAGCTGTAAGGCTGTAAAGTCACTGCTAAGCATGTTTACATGGTGAGTTATGATCACATTTCTTAAATGTATAATGTTTTGCCCGTTTTGTGGAAGCCAACAAGGACAGTTACACCACTTTTGCACTTTTTGTGGACGATCACTGGAGTTTTTAAACAACGCGGAGCAGACGGAGGAAGATAGTATATTCAGTCATTGTGTGTGGTATTTCACGGAGGGTCACTCATACGATGTGATTGTCGACATGATGTCAAGTTTACACGGTGTAAATATAAGTCTGTGGACTCTAAAAAGTAAACTTAACGAGGCCGGTTTTTACCGCAGGAAGGATTATTGATCACATGATGCCATCTCTAACGCCATCAGGCAAGACATTTGTGGACCAGGGGAACTGTTTGTCTACAGGACTATGTGGCAGGTACTTCAACAGAAGTACAATGTCAGAGTGAAGAGAGATGATGTAATGACTCTGAGCCCTCGGGGGTGTGGGAGGAGAACACGGAGGAGGTTCATCAGAAGAACGTACCACTCAATGGACCTAATTACATGTGGCATGCTGATGGGTACGATAAACTGAAACCATTTGTTTTAGCTATATCAGGAAGCATTGATGGATTTTCACGTACAGTACTCTGGCTTGAATGTGGACCCACTAACAATAATCATGCAGTCATTTACTCAGGATGGACTAGGTTTAGAATTAACAAATGAAACAAAATCATCTCCACATTATCATTTCTAGGGATATGCATGGGTTGGACACTATTCCTAAAAATTATAAAGATACTCTCACTGCTCCAATAACAACACTGATAAATCAATCAATAAGTGAAAACACCTTCTTTACCACATTAAAAACAGACATTATCATTCTAATCCATAAAGCAGGAAATAAACAAGATATCAACAACTACAGACCAATTAGCATTCTCACCGTTATATCAAAAGCAATAGAAAAAGTGGTCATTGAGCAACTCACACAACATCTGGAGGATGAAGGACTTTTACATCAAATGCAGTTTGGGTTTCAGGCAAACAGCATGTTATCTTCTCACAGAAACAATAAAACTAAATCTTGATCATGGAGGAGTAGGAGGAGCAATATTCTTAGACCTTCACAAGGCATTGGATACCGTCAGTCACCCAACGTTACTTTTACAATGAACTCAATTTAAACTGTGGACAAACACTCTGGCTTGGGTTCATTCCTATCTGTCTGGTTGGACCCAATGTGTCTGTATCAATAACACTACATCCACTATTACTGCTACTGATTTTAACTTAAAAACGTGTCTGTGGATCAATCAAAGCTGCTCACACGGACACTGAGGTGGACACTATGTTTCAACCACATGACAACTTACCAGTAATGTGTATATATTCATGAACGAGATAAACGTGTATTTTATAAAATATACTGTATTGAACTTGTGGTTAGTTTATAAATAATGACAGAATGAGAGAATGTATTTGTCCAGGTGTGTTGCTGTAAATGAGAGGTGTGGATGTAATGTACAGGTGTGATGCTGTTCATGTCTGTGTCAGTGTCAGTGAGAGCTTATATTCTCAGTGTTCCTAATTCATTGTTCTTGTACATTTTTTCATTGTAATCTATTGCATGTTACTGTATGTTCTATACAGGTAACCAGGGACTACAGATGGAAACTAGCTGTTTAGCTCTACTCTGGTGTAGAACATCTTTGTCTTTTATGATCTTAATGTCTCTGCATTTGTCCCTTTAAATAAAGACCAAACTAAACAATTACACCACGTTAGGTTTGTTCAGAAGTGATCGATTATCTGGACTCTAAGGGTGACAGCACACACACACACACACGCACACGCACACGCACACGCACACGCACACGCACACACACACACACACACACACACACACAAAATCTTATCTAAAGTGAACATTTTCACAGTGTTTAAAGTAAATATTTGAGGAGAAAAGTCCCATTAATTGTGAAATATTTCCTAAAATGGAACGTAGTGATTGAGAGGGAAATAATCCAGTAAAGTGTTACGCTGCATCAACTCCACCATCACTAAGAGACATTTGCACTTAAGGGAATCGTTTCCTCTGCTCACGCTCACACAGTGTTTTATAAAACAGTAAAACTTCAATGACTCATGCTGTACTTTGTCCTTTAATTCACACAAAATCATTTTATTACTTCATTTTAAAGAAAAACTTGTTGAAATATGGCTCATGAGGAGCTTTGGAGGGTTTTGGATTGAACAGCACACACAGAGCAGCACAGAGGGAGAGAATGTTCAATACATTAAAACACTTCTGTATAAATAAGTATAAATATGTGCAGCTGATTGTGTTCTCTTTAGCACATGGACACAGTGGCTGTGTCCCAAATGGTGCACTACGCACTATTCCCATTCATATTTAGTGCGTAGTGGTCCCACTTCAATAGTGTGCACAGAATATGGCCGTCAGAAATAACCGGACGTACACTATGGCTGTGTCTGAAGTTACGCACTATTCACACTCAGTATGGTGTGTAAAGTGTGTCCTTTTTGACCTGTTTGCACAGACTTCAGGAATACCTGCATGTACATTACTTCAGGACATTTTTTAAGTGTACATGAGGAGCACACGACACACGCACTCAACCGCCCCATGATGCATTGCGACTCGCGAGCGTCAATTCAAGGCGGAGATGGAGGAAGCCGGTCCAAGCTAGCAGCTGGACGGACAGAGATATAAATGTAAGTTTCTGCTGTTTTTGTACGTTATGTGGTTAAAGAGTAATCCTGACACCCATGGATTCATTGAGGCAACCTTGACTGTGTTAAGGGGATTTGTCAGACGCTTCATAACATGTTGCTGCTAGCTAGAGTTAGCTGCTAGCTAGAGTTAGCTGCTTGCTAGTAGTTAGCTGTTTGCTAGTAGCTAGCTGTTTGCTAGAGTTAGCTGTTTGCTAGAGTTAGCTTATTGGTAGTAGTTAGCTGATCGGTAGTAGTTAGCTGCTTGCTAGTAGTTAGCTGTTTTCTCGTAGTTAGCTGTTTGCTAGTAGTTAGCTGCTTGCTAGTAGTTAGCTGTTTGCTAGAAGTTAGCTGTTTGCTAGTAGTTAGCTGTTTGCTAGTAGTTAGCTGTTTGCTAGTAGTTAGCTGTTTGCTAGAGTTAGCTGTTTGCTAGAGTTAGCTTATTGGTAGTAGTTAGCTGATTGGTAGTAGTTAGCTGTTTGCTAGAAGTTAGCTGTTTGCTAGTAGTTAGCTGTTTGCTAGTAGTTAGCTGTTTGCTAGAGTTAGCTGTTTGCTAGAGTTAGCTTATTGGTAGTAGTTAGCTGATTGGTAGTAGTTAGCTGATCGGTAGTAGTTAGCTGTTTGCTAGTAGTTAGCTGCTTGCTAATAGTTAGCTGTTTGCTAGAGTTAACTGTTTGCTAGTAGTTAGCTGTTTGCTAGTAGTTAGCTGCAGACTAGCTGGGGACAAAGCTCATGTGCAGTGGGCTCTACCTACTACAACTTGGGTCATTTTATTTATTTATTTATTTAGTTTTTGGGTCTTTTTAAATGATATTATGGTTAGTCATCAAGCATATTTTCCGACCAGGATCTGTAAGGAACATATATTAATTATGTGTGTTTCTGTAACACTCGTGTGTCCTGCTGTGATAATGATATAGAAGCATGCCTATAGCCACATAACTATACTAAACATGAGTTTTGTTTTCCAAAGGGACTGATGAGGACACCAGCAACCACATGGTGGTCCGACAACGATGACCTTTTCATGGGTCGTCGAAACGCGGCGCTGAACGGTTTACAGTAAGTAAGAAAGTCACGTTGTACAATGTGGTTATTGTTGTAAAATAGTTCAGAGACATGACGTAACGCTCAGTGTAACATCACAGTTTACTCTTTATGTAATGAATGAATGTTAAGAGTGATGCATCTTGATGCTTGCCTATCTTTGATACCAGTGGGTATTGTGGGTAACAGTTACGTAGTCAGGAAGCGGGGAGGGCATTGTTGATTCTGCTTTGGACATGTTACATGACGGTTCAGTAAAAGGCACAGCTACGAGTCACGGAGTTGGTGTGTGTTATTTTTATGCCTGTAAGCCGAGTCTACAGACATTACATGGTGTCAGAGTGCTTATGTATCCGGACTACCTGTAGAAAATGCCGAAGTTCAATCCTCCGACGGAATTCAAGTTTGACTGCCCCGCAGAATGGCCGGAGTGGAAACAGAGATTTTCGCGCTTCAGGCTAGCTACGAAGCTAAACAAAGACGACGGGGAGATTCAAGTGAGTTCGCTAATATATGCAATGGGAGCAGAAGCTGAAAAAATATTCAGTTCATTCGAGTTTGCATCGGAGGATGAGAAAAAGGACTACGAAGCCGTCATGCAGAAGTTTAATGACTATTTTGTACCTCGCCGCAATGTAATTCATGAACGTGCATGTTTCTACCAGCGGAGCCAGCAGCCAGGTGAATCGGCGGAGTTATACATACGGACTTTGTACGAACTAGCAGAACACTGCGACTTTGGCGCTAAGAGGGACGAGCACATCCGAGATCGCCTCGTAGTGGGCATTAAAGACAAAGAGCTCTCCCGGCGGTTCCAGCTAATGGCCGACTTGACGCTAGCACAGGTCGTCGAACAGGTGCGCCAAGCAGAGGAGATTTCACGGCAGGTTAATCTCCAGTCCAACCAGCTCGAGGCACAACTGGCTTGTGTAAACGCCGTTCAACGCCATGTCGGCCGATTCAGGAGGAAGGATGTGGCGCGGCAAGGCAACAGCAACCAAGCGACCAACAAAATGGAGGAATGCGGGAGATGCGGCAAGCCTAAACATTCCGATGAGAGGAGATGCCCCGCACTGAAAAGTAAGTGCAACAAGTGTCAGAGAAAAGGACATTGGGAACGGGCCTGCCATTCTAAAGCTGTAAGGGAGGTTGCAGAAGACATTAATAAGTTCCACTTCCTAGGCGAAGTCGGCAGTAGGGACGACCAGGACGAGTGGACTGTTAAGCTAACTATATGTGACAAGCCTATAACCTTTAAAATCGATACAGGAGCCGACGCTACTGTTATCGATCAGTGGACATTTAGCAAAATGAAGCCTGAATTCAAACTAGAACCACCCGACACTCCGTTCACAAGCCCAGGGGGAAGGCTTAATTGCATGGGACAGTTTCGGGCTACCACCAGCTACAAAGAGAAGCAGTACACCTTCCCAGTGTACGTGATACGAGGGAAATGCAACTGCTTATTGAGCCGCCCTGAGGCCGTTGAAATGGGCTTAGTGAAGCGGGTGGACGAAGTCGGGGGTGTCTTTGATTCAGGGGGTTTGCTGAAAACCGAGCCGGTTAAGATAACACTACAAGAGGGTGTTCAGCCTTATGCAGTGCATACAGCCAGACGGATACCCCTGCCGCTCGTACCCCTAGTGAAGAAAGAGCTGCAGCGAATGGAAAAGGAAGGCATCATCGAAAAGGTAACTGAACCTACAGAGTGGTGCGCTGCTATGGTGCCAGTCCTCAAGCCCAACAGGAAGGAGGTCAGGTGCTGCGCTGACCTGAGACGACTCAACCGAGCAGTGAAACTTGAGAAATATGTGCTGCCTACTATGGAAGAGATAATGCCACGTCTAGTAGGGTCAAAGGTGTTTACCACGCTGGATGCTGCGAGTGGGTTTTACCAAATCCCCCTACAAGAGGACAGCATGAGGCTCACAACGTTCATAACCCCAGTTGGGAGATACGCTTTCCGTCGTCTTCCTTTTGGAATAACGAGCGCTCCTGAAATCTTCCAACGGAAAATGGCAGACATGCTAGCAGGACTGGAAGGGACAGAGGTCTACATGGATGATATACTCGTTCATGGTCCAACACAAGAAATCCATGACAAGCGTCTGAAGGAAGCTTTGAGAGTCATTAAAGCAGCAGGCCTGAAACTGAACAAGGCAAAATGTAAGTTCAGTCAGACACAGGTCCGCTTCCTTGGTCATCTCATTGATGAGACGGGAATCAGGCCCGATCCAGACAAGGTGACAGGGATACAGAACTTTCCTCAGCCCCAGAATGTGACAGAACTCAAAAGATTCCTGGGGATGGTCAACTATCTGGCGAGGTATGTGCCAGAGCTTTCGACTGTGGGTAAGCCACTTTATGATCTGCTAAAGACAAAGATGGAGTGGTTCTGGGGGCCAGCACAACTGGAAGCGTTCCAGAAACTTAAAGCTGCGCTTGCCTCTGCTCCTGTACTCACCTTCTATGATGTCACCAAGTCAACGGCGGTATCAGCAGACGCCAGCAGTTACGGGCTGGGAGGCGTCTTACTCCAGCAACACGGGGATCACTGGAAGCCCATAGCATACTGTTCTAGACGCCTGAGCGACGCTGAGACCAGGTACGCTCAAATTGAAAAAGAGTGTTTGGCCAGTGTTTGGGCGTGTGAACGTTTTGAGAAGTACCTTTACGGACTTGATAGCTTCAGGCTTATAACTGATCATAAACCTCTAGTTCCCCTTATGAACTGCAAAGACCTAGACAGTGTTCCTATCAGATGTCAGAGACTGCTGATGAGGCTTATGCGTTTTAATGCTGTTGCTGAGTATGCTCCAGGTAAAACTCTAGCAGTGGCAGATGCTCTCTCCAGAGGTCCAGAGCAACACTTCGCGGGTGGAGCTTCTCATGAGGACGTAGTGGCACACATCGATGCTGTCATGAGGCACGTTCCAGCCACACCTCAGAGAATGGAGGAGATTCGACAGAAGACAAGAGAGGATCCACAGCTCCAGACCATCTTGAGCTTCATCAGGTACGGCTGGCCTGAATATGCAGAGACGGTGCCTGAGTCAGTCAGAGACTTCTATCAGGTGAGAGGTGAGTTATCTGAGATAGAGGGCTTAGTCACTAGAGGGAGCCGTATAGTCATTCCAGTAGCCATGAGAGAGCTGATTTTGGAGAGAATTCACGATGGGCACCAGGGCCTAGTTAAGAGTAGAGAAAGGGCTAATCAGTCTGTTTGGTGGCCCAAAATGTCAGATCATATCACTAGGAAAGTTCAACAGTGCATGTTCTGTACACAGAACAGGCACACACAGAGGAGAGAGCCGCTGATGCCAAGTGAGCTCCCGTCCAGGCCATGGCAAAAGGTTGCCATAGATCTGTGTGAATTTAAAAAGCAAAACTATTTGATAGTGTCTGACTATTACTCGAGATATTTAGAAATACTACATCTGCCAACAACCACGAGCAGTCAGGTAGTGAGCAGGCTTAAGACTACATTTGCACGCCATGGCATTCCAGACGTGCTCGTCAGTGATAACGGACCACAGTTAGTTTCAGCAGAGATGAGAGAGTTTAGCAAAACATACGATTTTAAACATATTACAACAAGCCCACATCACCCTCAGAGCAACGGACACGCCGAGAGGGCTGTTCAGGTTGCAAAAGGGATACTTCGACAGGAAGACCCCCTCCTCGCTCTGATGTCGTACAGAGCCACACCTACCGCTTCCACGGGAGTCAGCCCAGCAGAACTTTTGATGGGTAGGAAACTTAGGACCACACTACCCACATTGCAGGATAACCTCAACCCAAACTGGGCCAACCAGGATGTCATCAAGCGGGTTGATGCCAACGCCAAACAGAGGCAGGCGTACTTCTACAACCGCAGGAATGGCGTGAGGACTCTCCCTCCACTGAACCCGGGAGACGCTGTTCTCACGAAACTGGATGGACAGAAACAATGGACAATGCCAGCTGTTGTCCATAGCCCTGACTCCACGCCCAGATCCTACATAGTGGAGACAGCCCAGGGTGAGCGCTACAGGAGGAACAGGCGCCACCTGTTGGCCATGCCTAAGCCATTGCCCACATCTGTCAACCAAAGTGATGACGAGACTATAACAGCACAGGGTCAAAGCACCGCTGTGACCCAGGCCACAGAGACACAGGTCACTGCCACACCAGAGACTGGTCATGTTACTCGTTCTGGCAGATTGAGTAAACCAGTGGTCAGACTGGATTTGTAAGGACTGTGGACTATGTGAGATTTTTCCCTCCACCATCTTGTGTTTGTTTCATTATGAAAGAAAAAACTGAAAGGGGGATATGTGAGGTGAACAGAAGAAATAGCATTGTTCAGTTATAATGTTAGCTGCGAGAGAAATGTTTGCTTATGTTGCACACCTGATAATAGTGTATACAAAGAAATGTTATTGGTGTATTTTGTATAATTAGAGATTGTTGAGTACAGTCTGGTTTTAAGCTGAAAGCTTCTGTTACCTTCTGCAGTAGTTCGAGGAAACTTTGAGCAGATTATCTAAAAAAGGGAGATGTAATGAATGAATGTTAAGAGTGATGCATCTTGATGCTTGCCTATCTTTGATACCAGTGGGTATTGTGGGTAACAGTTACGTAGTCAGGAAGCGGGGAGGGCATTGTTGATTCTGCTTTGGACATGTTACATGACGGTTCAGTAAAAGGCACAGCTACGAGTCACGGAGTTGGTGTGTGTTATTTTTATGCCTGTAAGCCGAGTCTACAGACATTACACTTTAGCTTTGTGATTGTTACATGATTTTAATCATTTGTTGCTTTATTTTATTTGAACTGTAGTTTGTTGAGACAAGTGATTTAAAATATAATTTGCTTTTTACTTTTGCTCTGGAAAGTTAGATACTGTTGATAAACAAGCAGAAGTGTTGATTCATAAGTATAGACATTGTTTTGTGATTACAGTTCATTTACCTTTGATGGGATTTTATTAAGTGGTAAACTGTTTTAAATGTGTCTTGCCTATAGTTTTATCATTAATAATGTTGTGATTGTCAATTTAACAGAGCAAATCATACAAGAGGTCTAGTTGTTATTCAGCACAACAGCCAGTGTGATTTCAGTTAACAGTATTAACAACAGTTTACTTCTTTAATCATTTATTTATCTTCTCGAAAACACATTTTCACAATTGGAAAAAGATGAGGCTGTTGCTAGGCAACACACACATTTCATCACTGAAAGTTGATCAGTTAGATAGGTCTCTGGAATGTCAGCATGAAATGTGTTTCCGAAAGATTTATGGATCAAATGAGCACATGTTAATTTTTTACTTGGTCAATTTCTCGCTTAAAATGTTTTCAGAACTTTCAAAGGTGGCGAAATGACGGAGATATTTTAGACTCCATGTGCTTCCGCTTGTTGTTGTTGTACCTTCGCAATGCATCATGGGATACTGGGAAGTAGTGCGTAGTGCACCATTACGGACACAGCCAGTGTGTGAGTGACTTTTTAACCCATAAAATAATTAGCTGTCAATCAAAGCTCTGCCTTGTGAAAAAGACAAAAGAATAAAACTGTAGAAGCTCATCTTATATTATTCTAAACTTGTGGTTCTCAAACTTTTTTAGGTGTTCCCCACTTTGAACGAATGTGAACTTTCAAGCCCCCCCTGCACCCATTGCCCCCAAATAACTCTGACAAAGAACACATTTTCAGATTTATTACACTAACAGGAAACATCTTACATCTTATTTCATAATAAATCCAAAACTAATGTAAACCAATCACCTACAATAAAACAAATGTAAAAATGCAGCAGTCAAAAATACAGGAAATAAGCAAACATTGTTTACAATCTGTGACAAAAAGCTAGTCAGCTATTAAACGTTTTTAAGAAGACTGCCATGAAATCAAAGATGTCCTCATGTCATACCTCCATTCACCACCAGGGTGTGCGCCCCACACTTTGAGAAGCACTGTGGGCGGGGCTCCTGGAGCAGTTAAGTCACGCCCAGTCCATACTAAGGACGATCTATGCTATGCTAACTAGCTACTCAATACTCACCATCAGGGGTGGAAGTAACGAATTACATTTACTCTCGTTACTGTAATTGAGGACCTTTTTTGTGTACTTCTACTTTTTTGAGTACTTTTTAAATTCTGTTATTTTACTTTAACTTCAGTAAAGTTTGTTTCAAGTAACAGTACTTCATTACAATTTGAAATAGATTTTGTTACAGAATAAAATAAAGTTTTCTTAATGCCCCCCATTTAATACTGCCTGATGCTGACTCTGGTCTCCCGTGCACCTCGTCCTCCAGCAGTGCCTGATCAGCCACTGTGTGTCTTTATTCATTGTGTGTACGTTTCTTTTTATAACAGCTACAGGTGTTGTAGCCAATTGATCAGCAGTTTTGTGCAATGATCATGTGATTTTAATTACAATCATCATTATTGATAAAAAACTGTATTTGTAGGCGTGCACACGTCACCCTGGGGCGTCAGGATCAATTTTTCCTCCTTCGGCTCATTCCACCTAGAATTCTTTTGTGTATTTTAGGAGCCATTTTGTGCGTTTTTTCCCTCTAATATCCTGGTTTCAACCCATAGAGGGCAGTCACTGTGACATTTTACATTTCAGCAGAATAATGATTTATTTAGAGGGTTACACTTAAAATTTAATATGTGATATTTTGTTGAGAAAATAAATGTGAAAAATGAACAACATATAATACATTAAACTTTCTCCACCACATTCCTTTAATTACCTTTTAAAAATAGGACTACTTTACAGGTTTAGAGCCTGTGTTCCTCCATCTTGAAATCATGTGATTGATGATGTCACAAGGCCCCACTGCCTGTAAACATCCCATTGTTTTCTATTGGAGTGAAACATTCAGCCTGATTTTTACATCATTTAACAGCTTTTTACATCATTTAACAGCTTTTAAGATCATTTAGTAGCTTTTTACATCATTTAGTAGCTATTTACATCATTTAGTAGCTTTTTCAGTCAAAATAACAACTTGTGCTGCTTTTGGTTTCTTCAAAAATAAACAGGAAAAGTTAAAGATGTTGATGTAAACTTCTTATGTTTGTATGTTGTAGTCCCATTTTTAAAAGTTCATAAAATGAATATGGTGCATAATAATGTGTTTTGTTGAACATAGACTAATAAGTACGTTTCAGAGATTTTAGGCCAAAAAGTGTAGGATCTCTTTAAAGACAAGGACAGTGTGTTATGATTGTTTGATTGATCAGTTTATTGATCAGTGTGTCAGTTATCAGAGGTGTGTTCCATAAAGGAGGATAAACAATCTCTGAGTTTATCCATAAACTCTGGGTCAACATACCCAGCGATGAGAAACTCTGTTTATCTGATTCATTACAGCTGGTATGAAGTGGGTTAATCAACCCTGAGTATGTAAACCTTGGGTTACTTTCATGCACCCGCGTGATGAAAAGCCATCATCAATTGATCAGAGATTACTCGAGCTGCCATGACAACCACCCTGAAGAGAGTGATTTATTCACCCTAATGGGTGAAATAAGCTGGTGTTTGAGGAATATGAGCCTGTCTTTGTCACAGTTTGTGGATGGTGTGGACCCAAATACAAGGAGAGATGGAATGCAGGAGTAGCGTTCTTGGAACCAGTTCATGTTTAATTCAAAAACGTAACTTAAATCCTACAAAACAGGATGTACAGGGAACAAGGACCAAAACACAGCAGGACACAAGGAGGGTTGACAACACACAATGAACCAGCAACCACACTGTGTCCAAGCACTCAGCTAAATAGTGGAGGAGGCCTAATTAGGAACAGGCCACACCTGGGTGGAAACATGAGGGAGCTAATCAGTCACCAACCAAGCACACATGGATCACTGGGGGGTGGAGCCACAAGCAGGAATACCTGAAACACAGACAAGAGTTAAACACAGGAGGCCGAACTCAAACAGAATAAACAAAGACAGAATAATTGAAAGAGGATCCTTAAGAGCTAAATAACAAACTCAACAGAACCTGAAAGTTCTAATGGTGCGTTCACACTGAACACACCTTCAGTGACTATAGTGGCTTAAATCACCTGTAATTAGTCACACTTTATGATCACTTCATCCCTTTCTCTCTTCAGTGACGTGACGAGTGGTGAATAATAATAATAAAATGTGTCTGAGGAGACGTGTCAGCATCATAGGATGTCTGTATAGAGAGTCCTCCTGTTACACTGGATATAAACACAGTGACTGATGCTTCATATCTAATCATTTATATTGATTTTTAATGTAATATTGTCACCAGAGTCATCTCAACGTCATAAAAAATATGTCATGAGAAAAGACTGGAGCGGGATGCGAACCCACAACCCATCACTGGTTTGTATACAGTGAACTTTACTATAGACGTCAGTAGATGTTTTAATGTAGATCAACCTCTCAGTGTGTTTCACTTAATGATCTACATCTACAATGTTAGAAAGAAAACTACCGTTATCACCTGTCAGCGACCAGGTTTAGTTCATGGACAATGTTGCCATGGTAACATACTCAGAGAACAACATATCTCACGTTTATGAATGAGATACTCAGAGTTTCCCTCATTTAAGCCTAAACATACTCAGAGTTTGAACATAATCTGCTTTATGGAATAAACCTCAGGTGTTTATCGTCTGATCACTGGTAATAAAGGTTTTTATCTCATTATGAGCAGAATTAAAACTTTGAACTTTGTAGCGTATAAACAACACCTCTGAAATGAGTGGTTGGAAAAACACAGAAGTGTATTTAGTTTATCGGTATTTTAAAGGAGAACGTGTTGGGAACTGCTGACTGTAGTGATATCTTCATCTGCTGACTCAGCAAAAGAAAAAGAAACTTCTTCTCTAACTTTTTTATGATAAGTTTAACATTCAGCTGAGGCTTTTACAGCCTATTATTTCAGTTATTTAAAGCTTTTAATGTATAGCCTCTCTATGAAACAGCACAGGACATACTCCCAACCTTAGCCTCTGTTTGTGTCCTATAATGTCTATGTAACAAACATTTAGAACTGCTAACAGATTATATATTAGATAAATTCAACTGTTTTTAGCATATTTACACAGCAGTGCAACATTAAATAAAGTTAGCACAGTCACTAATAGAAATGTGACGGATCCTCACCATGACTCAGCATTATTACATCACTCAGTGAAGACTTGTTAAATACCTGGCTTTGTTCTGGTTTGGATTAAACTAGGTTTATTTCCAAATGTATACAAAAGATTTTTACTTCTACAGTTTGAATCAAACATGCATGTACGTAGGATTACATACGTCTTTGAAACACTGCGTCACTCACACACTGTTGCATATCACATGGGTCACTGATGCAGGTTAGGTCAAAGGGCAGGGGTCCAACAAATGAGGAGGGGTGAAGAAGGAAAAGCTGGAAGCTTCCCAGAGGTCGGTTTCTTTTGGCTTCCGGAACCCATCGCAAATGAACGCTATCGAGCCAGCGCTAAATGGTCTTGTGCTCACTTGTACAACGCATTAAAGAACTGGGCGGGGTTTCAGCTCTGGTCGGTTGTGTAGACCTTCGGGACGGGACCGGAGCCGCAAGTAAGTGAAATCCCAACACCTAACTACTCAGCCATGGCTCGTTTCTGCTGCTAACAACAGCTCTGTTAGCCCGTTAGGCTAATTCTGATGCTGAGTGGATGCAGGGAGGCTCACAAGAAGCAGGAAGTTGGTGAGAAAGGTTATAATTAATCCTCTATTAACATACAACCTTTATCACTGAGGGAGGGGTTACACACACCTGCTGAAAAACTACACTTCACACTATGTAAACACACCTGTTACGCCTCTATCTCCCACAATGCACCATTTATTTAAAGCCACAGGTCGTGATGATCAACCAATGTGTGTCATATCCTGTCCAAAATAACGACTCCCCATAGTTTATGCTCTTAGGTATAAATTCACTCTAAAAGGTCCTTTTAATGTGTTTTTTTTAAAGGTGCACAAATTTTGTTTATTGGTAATACATTAATCACATTTTTTATATATACATTTACACTACAGGTACCCTCTAAGGTAAAGGTCTAGATTACCACACAGTTGCACCTGGAGTACTGGAAAAGTAAAGTCTGCCTCTACTGTCCTCCTGGCTTCTTACTGCACAGTCTACGCTCACTGCATGATACTTACTTGAAAACAAACCAACATGGCAACCAAACGACACAGCTGCTGAATGATTAGTGTTTGTCTGTCACTGGTGACGTCCAGGGATATGATAGGCTGGTTCCACCCATCTGTTAGCTGATTGGCTGTTGGTGTGTTTCTGTGGCTGAACCATAGACATGAATACGTGCTGAATGAAGACAGCTACAATTGTATAGAATTACGGTTCAAAACAAACAAACAAGCTAAAGTTGTGACTCACACAGACACACACACCGTCACAAACACTAGACAACACACACACCATGGCTGAAGCACCAGACCTGAACGGAGAGTTTGCCTCAGCGTCG
Organism: Gouania willdenowi; assembly: GCF_900634775.1. Lineage (NCBI taxonomy): Eukaryota > Metazoa > Chordata > Actinopteri > Blenniiformes > Gobiesocidae > Gouania > Gouania willdenowi. The sequence goes on from NC_041053.1 coordinate 436,284, forward strand.
ATCGTCAGTGACATCACTAATTTTGCTCAAAAAAACAAACTCCAAAAGTCACATTTAGAACTATTTTGGCTTTAAACAAGGTAGAGACGGGACTTCTGGGAAGATGGCGATGTGAGTAGCTGCGCTGTTTGGAGCTCCTCGAGGGTTCAAATGTGAACTACAGACGGTTCTACGATCTCTGTGATTTGGAAGATCATCGTTATGTTGTAATCCTTAATGATCTAATATCATCAGATCACACACGCTTTTACACATGTAAGTGACAGAGAGACACACACACACACACACCAATATAAACAGTGAACATAAATGGGTAGTTACATACCATTTCAGACGGCTCTGATGTCTAGAAACACTTTCTTTCTGAAAACATGTTGATGAGTCGGTGCGTGTTGTGTGAGATGTCATTAGAGACCAGCTCGTAAAGACCCGCCTTACGTTGCTTCTGATTGGTTTATTATTGTGTGATGCCTTCAGTGGTTGGTTAGATTTAGGCACAAGGAGACATGGATTGGTCTGGGATTGATTATCTCGGTCAGTTACTCGAACTACGGCAAGTCATGAGGACCAAAGTTTATTATCATGAAAAAATAAAAAGAGCATTGAATAGTGAAGTATAAGTGTGAGAAATGTCGTGTGGCGTGAGAATGAGTCAAATTGCGTGACTGTAACACTCAAAGGGTGAGGCTTGGCAGCTCTGGAAATGGGATTTTGAAAACCACAGAAATTGGTTAAAAGTTGCAAGTTAGAGTGGGCAAAAATGGATGGAAAAGTGGTAAAAAAAAGGTTCAAAGTGTCAATGATAGAACAATTAGTTTAGACTGACAAATAATCAAGAATGTGGTTAAATTGGCATAAATAAGCATGAAATACAATGAAAAGAGGATTAAAACTACGACAATGATGGGTCAACATATGTGACATTATGTTGAAAAGTGGTGCAAAAGGTTTATAAGTGCCCAAAATTTCTTAAAAGTGGAAAATGTGTGCAGGAAAGGCATTTAAATTTAATGGAGAAGTGTCAGAAATGTGAGTAATGTAGCAAAAATGCATTAAAAGGAGCAAAAGTTTGGCAATAACAAGTGATTAAAAAAAGGGTTAAAATATGGTGAGTTTGGTGCAGTTACAGAAAAAGGGTAAAAATAAGCAAAAATGGGCCATGATGGTCTATTGTTCTATGAATCTGTGATAACCACATTTATTTATTTATCTGAAAAATATTCATCCATGAACGTTTATTATTATTATAGTCATCTTAAATATGGAAATCCTGGTTTTAATCACTAATAAAATGGGTTCAAAGTGGTAAAAAAGGTGGTGAAATAGGATTTTAAAAAGCACTTAAAGTGATTTCCTCTCTTCTCATGGTTGATGTTCCTGTTGTTTGAGGCTGATTGATGTGATGTTCAGAGTCTAAAGAACTTTAAACTCCCTGTAGAGAAACATGTCTTTATCTAAACTTCAACATGATGATGACGACTGACTTGATCTTGATCTTTGTGACGTACGATGTGTGTAGATAAAGATAAAGACGAGCTGATGGCCTGAGGGTGGACTGTCATTAAACGTCTACATTTGATTGGACAGGAGAATGTCATCAGTCATTAGCATGTCACATGTTACGTCTTTAAAGGAGAGGTTAGCAGTAGCTTTAACACAAGTTAAATCACTACACACACGTTTAAACGTCCTCTCTGAGTCTGATGTGATCCTATGATGTTCCATGTTTGGGTTTAAACACAATGTTCAGCTGGCGTACATACATAGTTTGGTCATAGAATAAATGAAGCTATAATTAAACAGAAGCTGTGTCTGCTTGATTTACTCACTGATAGAAACATGAATTATTAAATACTGAAGTGTTTCTACACTTTGCATCGTGTGCAGTCACAGAGACGTTAAGTGTGTATTATTTACAAAGTGAATGTAATGACTTATTTTGGCCATATATGAATTTTTGCTTCGTCCTGTTTTAGTGTTGTTATATGTTTTTAAATTGTGATTTATGTTTGAATATGTTTTGTTTGACTGAAACTGAAACAATAACTATTTCACATTGCGTGTGTCCTGATAAATGCCTGCTTAGAACAGGCTGTGATTACTGCACAGCTTTATTTAAAAAGCTTTGACACATGATAAATATGAAACTAGCTCCACAGACACTTCCTGTGTGGCAGATTTATACACACACACACACACACACTGATAATGTGAGTTTGTCATGTTGTGAAGGCCTTTTACATGTGGACGGAGCGCTAGTGCAGATGGTGTGTTGGTGTTTGATAACGATCAGACATGCTAATGCTAATGCTAATCATCAGCGATCACTGATAAATCATTCATTGAAATGTACTTTTGGAAATAGAAATGTGGAGCCAGAGCTTTGACAGGCCAATTAGCACATGTACCAAAGTTCTTACTAAGCTAACCAGAACTTTTAGAAATCATTCCAAACAACTTGAAGCCAAAGAAAAAACATGTTTTCAGTCCAATCAAATCTATATTTAAACATGAGCTCAGATGGTGGTGAGTTACAGATGGAACAGTAACTGTACTGAGAAGAGGCTACGCTAATGCTAACACACACAGTGGAAGCTACTTCATACTATAATGGTTGTACGCACAGGAAAACTAGCACTTTAAAAAGGTCATTTATTTGTTTTTGTCCATAAGGTTTAAAAATGTATTTATTTCTTTAAAACAAAGACTTAAAAACAATCTGAAATCAGTGGTGACTGAACCTTTATTATGATTCCAACAATCTGTCCTTGAAAAATCTCATAAAAATCTTCTTAAAAACTCTCAATCATTAAAACAATGAGAAACATTTCCTCTTAGAAACTAAAACTATGATTATTTAATGTGATGTAAACCCTAGGCTTATATAACATTAAATATACACTTTAATAAATAACTTAACTTCCTATAGGATAAGTTTATCTGAGCCTCCATGGAGGTTTTATCATCCAGGAGGGTTTTACGCTGATATTTTTAATAAATCCACAGGTCTTTCAGTCTTTCTCGTCTCTCTGCTGCATGTGACCATTTAGTCAAAACAAAGTGGAATTTCTCAGATAGAAAAAATATTAGCAGATTTATGGTCTTTTGAATTAACATGTTCTCCTAGATGCGTTCAGGGTCCCTGGGAAATCTGGACATTTTCATATATTCATAAAATCCGGCGTAAAAGATGTACGGTATGATCACTCTATATTAGTAAACATCCCCAATGTAACATTTAAAGAACAAGAATGTTAAAGAAAGAAACAGAAGAACTTTATTTATCCCAGGGACAAATTACTTCTTCTTCTTCTTCTGAATCTAAAGTGGCCATAAAACATCCAATGATGAATCTTTAGGAAAGTGTTTCATGTTCATCATCATCACTTTAATGAGTCTGACTCCTACGTGATTTCACTTTAAGCTAATGTCTCAGTAGCCTGGTTAGCACTGTGTTAGCACCATGTTAGCACCTGGTTAGCGCTGTGTTAGCACCGTGTTTGCACCTGGTTAGAACTGTGTTAGCACCATGTTAGAACCTGGTTAGCGCTGTGTTAGCACCTGGTTAGCACTGTGTTAGCACCATGTTAGAACCTGGTTAGCACTGTGTTAGCACCATGTTAGAACCTGGTTAGCACTGTGTTAGCACCATGTTAGCACCTGGTTAGCGCTGTGTTAGCACCTGGTTAGCACTGTGTTAGCACCATGTTAGAACCTGGTTAGCGCTGTGTTAGCACCTGGTTAGCAGCGTGTTAGCACCGTGTTAGCATCTGGTTAGCAGCGTGTTAGTGCCATGTTAGCACCTGGTTAGTGCCGTGTTTGCACCTGGTTAGCACAGTGTTAGCGCCATGTTAGCACAGTGTTAGCACCTGGTTAGCACAGTGTTAGCGCCATGTTAGCACCTGGTTAGCACAGTGTTAGCGCTGTGTGCTACACTGAATGCTGATGAACCTCTTTAAAGCACACGAGGACCATTTGAAATTGGCTTCAGTAATTCATGCAGCACGTTGAGATTTATTCACTTATTCTTATTCACACTGTCACCCAGGCTTGGATCGTCTCTATTGATCTTCTGAGGCTAACGTTAGCATTGATTAAACACCATCACACTGGAGATATGCATTCATTTAAAGATAATATTTATCTTAAACACAGTGTGTTGATCAAATAATTGAACAGAACATGTTTATGTACATAAGGACACAGCTAATGCTTTAGCTTTAGCTAGCTACGCCACCCTATCTATTTAATGAGGGAAACTTAACGTGAAAGCAGAAACGTACATGATTTAATGAGCTCAGTTCTTTAAAGCTCATCCTGTGGATGTTCCTGTGAATCAGCATCAGATTTCCATCAGCTCTGTAGCTACTGCTACACGTCATTATTAATTCCCTCTCACTCATTCTTTACATGAAGCTAACTAAGGCAAAAGGAACCAGCGATTGAGAATAAAAAGAATAGATAAGATGTGTATCACTACAGGCTTTAAAAGAGAACTAAAGCAGTAGCTAGCATCGTTACATTACAGAAACAGATTCATTCAGACGTAAAGCTACATGTTAGCAAAGCTGTGTGAAAACATTAAAGGATGTTAGCATTGATTTCATTCTAAAAGTACACATGTGTAATCACTTTGGTTCTTTTTAATGCTTGGCTATTAAAGGGCTTCTCAACCTTAGGGTCGGGACCCTATTTGGGTTTGTGAGACACTGGGAGGGGGTAGAGAGATGCCATTATGAAACTAGAAATATTTTTTTAACTATGTGAACCCATTTTTGTTTATTTTTAAACAAAAATTGGGAGCCAAAAAAAAACCAAAAAAGAATTAAATATATAGAATGTCTCGAGTTTTGCTTCACAAATAAGGAGTGAAAACAAATGTACCAATGGAATCATCATTTCTGTAACTTCAGTTATGAAAGCTGAATTATGGACCTACCAAAATAAATCCAAATACAGTCTGAAATGTTCAGCATCTCCTGTAAGTTATTAGAGAAGGAGAAAGTAAAGTAGATCAAATGAAGCAGAGTTATTATTTATGATTAAGGGTCTAGTTAACGTCTCGTTCTGAATAGTTCCCATGGAGGGGAAGTCTAGTTAAATCATCTTCTATTTTGTTTTGAATGATCATATAAGGTTTTATAATAAGTTAAAAAGTCTTATATTTTTACTGGATCATAGTTTAATTCTCCAGTAAAAAGGTCCCTGATTGTGTTCATTTCATTTATTATTAGTCTTGCCAATATTTTTGTCGCCTTCGGGCCTGAATTATAAAAGGTTTGTTTTGTAAACCTCATTTTCTTTTCAATCTCTTCTTTTGTAAAGTCTGACAGTTGATTTCTTATATCCTTGATACATTTAGCCAACGATTGACTTTTAGCTGAGTTTTATTTCTCAATTGTTCTTCTAATTTCATCTTTTCATTTTATGCATATGTGCTGTTGTTGATATTAATCTGCCTCTCATCACAGCTTTTAAAGTGTCCCATATAGTTATTGATTCTATTTGGTCATCCTTGTTATCAGAGATACATTCTTGAATATGTTTTTTTTATTTCCTGCAGAACCTTTTCATTGTTGAGAATGCTGATGTTCATCCTCCATGTTGTTTTCCTTATTAGATGACTTAGATGGATGGTTAGATGAACAGCATTGTGATCTGAGATGTCTGCTATACCAATGTCCATCAATAGTATTGATCAGGAAAAAGTCAATCTGAGAGTGGAGCTTATGAGCTGCTGAATAATGAGTTAGTCTCTTTCTAGAGGGTGGAGAACTCTCCACACGTCACACAGATCTGCCTCCTTTATTCATGTTTAAGCTCTTTTGATTTATAACTTATATATTGTTTTTGCTGGTTGAATCCTGAGCCTGATTTAATACTGAGTTCCAGTCACCTCCACTAATCAAAACTACCTCACTGTTGGTAGTAATCTTATCAAATCTTATCACCTTCTGGAGCTGCATTGACTAAAAAAACCATAGTGTCTCATTTCAATAAAATGTGCTTTAATAAATCACTTGGTGGAGGTCTGCGCTCTCTGTGCTTTACTAGTTGGGATATAAAACTACTTTCTGAGACCAAAGTGTGTGAGACGTCCTGAAAATGTGTTGATGATGTGGAATGACCCATTAGCAGCTTCAGTGTAAAGTTCATTAGGTGAGTAAATACCTTAGCAGAGCTCATTTAGAAGATGTTCTAGCTTTTAGTGGTGAATGAGAAGAATGCTTTGTATTGTTCCAGAGATAGTGTTGTGTAGCCTGGGGTTGTGTGTGCTGGACAGGATTCACACAGTTGTTTCACTAACAGCCTTCATGTTCCACAGACATCCATCCACATCCATCCATCTATGTGTGAGTGATTCTAGGAGCAGAGCTTAGCTTCATCTCATCCATCTGTCAACACTAAACACCCTCAGAGCTCCGCCTTCAAAGTGAGGAGCAACACGTGGTTCTGGTGCTGCTCTGGGTCCGTTTGTCCACCATGTGGCCTCACTAAGTCTTCGGTCATCCAACAATCTGGGGATTTATGTTCCAAAACCTAACAGCAGAATGGCATATTTAATGAGTCACATGTGAAAATATATTTTATTAAGACTTTCCAAAAGTGTTCAGTATTATCTGTCACGTTCTTACTTAGTTCCTTTAGTACTTGGGTTTTATCAAATGCTTGTGTTGGTTGTGTTCATGGCTCGTGTCAATATTTAACGTTGTGTTATACTGTCACAGGTTTCTCTGTACCTGTTTTCACCATCATTGTGTAGCGGTAACCATGGTGACATGTTGAATTAAACCTTAATGAGGAAAACACACAAATTCTTTGATATTGAGAAGGTTTACAACATTGTGGAGTCAGAAGGTCTGCTGATAAGTTGGAGGTAGCGTGAAGGACACTTTAACTGGATTAGTCCAACATGTGCTCGTGCACTGGTCCAGGATGAGCATGGACTAGATCTACCAAACAAACCTGAAACCAGGGAACTTACAGCACACTGAGGTATATGAAGCTTGGGAGATACTGTATTATAGTATATAATATAGTATTCAAATAGATAAACACCAGCAGCTCTCTATCCAACCTCTGAATCAGCACAGAAATAATCCCATCAACATCTAAATATAAAATATAGTATTACATAAAAATAAATAAGACATATTTATCATAGAGCTCCTAAGTCTGTTTCAGTCAAATCTAAACTCTGAATGAAATCATGTGAGTGGTTATATTTGATGTGTGGAGATGATTTAGTGCAGGATTCAACCCAGGCCGCTTTTACCCATAATGACTGACATGACTCATTTTTGTTCAGATTGAAGTCGGACCCTTTGTGGCTGAAGTTTTGGAAATATGATCCCGAGTGACAATAAATCATGTTTTAAACAAAACTAGAGATTTGCATCATTTATAAAACCAATTCTAATTATTGAAGGCTATAAAAGCAGAAATATTTAAACCGATGTATGGACATCAACTGCAGCAAGTTTGGTGATAATAATAAACATTAGTCCAAAGATACACGTGTTTTTGTACAAAAACGTTCAGCCAGAAGCCCACTTCACCACAACTGTGCCAAAGTTTTCCACAAGTTTGGAAACAAGTTTGTAACTGTAATATGTCAGTCAAATTGATCCCAATCATTGTTAGTCTTATGTTTAATCACTTTTTTTGGCTTGAAATAAACACATATCATTTGTATTCAGGTTTCTGCTGTGTCATGCATAATGCTAATTTTGGTTCCACTTTTTGATGCCGTTATGCATGGGTTTAGTTCAATAATGCTTTGACCAATCAGAATGATTGACAGAGTGTCATAAAGCTCAGAGCCTGTAGAAATTGATGATATCAAACACTATGGGAGTGGCTTTAGCTCTGGCCAATCAGAGCTGGGTTAAGGAGGAACCAGCCATTTCACTCATTGGATGGATTTATTGACAGAAGTGCTGTGTGTAATGGTGGTGTTTATCTGACATGATTTGAATTTATCAAAATATGGAGTTTTATGCACATTGGAAAGACTTTTTATAAATAAAAAAAACAAACGAAAATCACCATCTGTCATCATTGCTGACTTTTTCCGCTGTGTATTTTCTGAGTTTGTGGCGTTGTTTTGGTACGATTTCCATTTGGATGAAGGAAACATCTGGCTCTGAGCTCTAAATAAACATCTGGCTCTGAGCTCTAAATAAACATCTGGCTCTGAGCTCTAAATAAACATCTGGCTCTGAGCTCTAAATAAACATCTGGCTCTGAGCTCTAAATAAACATCTGGCTCTGAGCTCTAAATAAACATCTGGCTCTGAGCTCTAAATAAACATCTGGCTCTGAGCTCCAAATAAACATCTGGCTCTGAGCTCCAAATAAACATCTGGCTCTGAGCTCTAAATAAACATCTGGCTCTGAGCTCTAAATAAACATCTGGCTCTGAGCTCCAAATAAACATCTGGCTCTGAGCTCTAAATAAACATCTGGCTCTGAGCTCCATTCTCCTCCAAAAATGAGGAGAAGAAGGAGATAGAAGACATACTTTGGCCAATCAGAGCTCTACCTCCACTCTCTGTATATAATACCTCTATGTCTAGAAGATTGAGGAACTATTCAATTAGGAATATAAATGATTATAAACCAACCACCTACTGCAGATTTAAGGTTAATTCAGAATGGACATTTTTTTTCAGAATCAGGCGTTAATGTGATTTTAGTTTATTTAAAGTAGATTTAAATGTATTCTGAATTAAAGCTCTCATGTAAACATAACAATATTATGGTTATTCCTTATAGAATAAATCCTCATTCTTTAGTTTAAAGTAAATAAATAAGACTAATGTTGTTCATTTAAATATGTTATAATATGTTATAATAGCTTAGATGGTTTAATAGTTTAAATGGAGCAGCTGTTCTTTACATTGTACAACATTTAGGTTATATTTGTCCTACATTAACTTTCTTTTTCTCTTTAATAACAACTATTTTCTCTTCATCCTCCTGTGTTTCTCCAAAGAACCAAAGAACCAAACGTCTGCTGCTGCTTCTCTATGTTATCACAAAAACTCCTTTAGTCAGCACTTTGTAATGTGTACCCGCTGACGTTTAGGACATTAATCTTTGACTAGGATTGAACCAGTAAAAATAGTGAACTTTTAAAGAGAATCTAATCCCAGTGATGTCCTACACAATCCTTGTCTCCACACGTCTGTGAGATGTGTGGAATAGAAACATAGTAATCTGGTGCCTGGAACTACTTTAGGAATTAGAAGACATCACATGAAGCTTTGGGAGCCAACACTTCATCAGTTCTTTGTTCACGTTGGAACTTTTCTTACATTTCTACTGTCAACACATGAAAGTGCTGAGAAATGTTCTTAATAACGTTATATCAGAACTTCTGAGTCACAAAGATTCTATTTCTTCACTTTTATGAACTTTAAACATCGTATGTTTGAGGAGAAATGAATGTTTTTAATCCTTCAGATGATGATGTTTAAGAATATGACGTACCACTGATTATTATTATTAATAATCCCACAGATAAACGTGTGTGTGTGTCTGCGTGTGTGTGTGTGTGTGTGTGTGTGTGTGTGTGTGTGTATGTGTGTGTGTGTCTGCGTGTGTGTGTGTGTATGTGTGTGTGTGTGTGTGTCTGCGTGTGTGTGTGTGTGTGTGTGTGTGTGTCTGCGTGTGTGTGTGTGTGTGTGTGCGTGTGTGTGTGTCTGCGTGTGTGTGTGTGTCTGTGTCTGTGTGTGTGTGTGTGTGTGTGTGTGTGTCTGCGTGTGTGTGTGTGTGTGTATGTGTGTGTGTCTGCGTGTGTGTGTGTGTGTGTATGTGTGTGTGTGTGTGTGCCATCCTATAAAATACGTCTCTGATGGTGCAGAGAAGTGCTGAGGGCGGAGCTACAGTTATGACCTCCTAATGTTTCCTTTGATGATGCTAACACGTGCTTTAACAGAACATTAACGCTGGGGGTCGACGCGTTGGATAGAAAATGAGTGAAGAAAGTCTTTAAAGAATCAGAGCGTGAGAACATACCAGATAAACGTGTGAGGGTTAGCTAAACGGTAAATACACACTTTGATGAAACAATAGTTTTTCTTACAGGACAATTAATATTTATTTCTGTTCATAAGTTAAACTTTTAAGGTTTAAAAATGCTCTTTTTACAGTTAATGTTTGTTACTTAAACAAAGCAGCAACACTTTATATAAACGCCATTTGCATGGTAGCCTGTTAGCATGATAGCCTGTTAGCATGATATCCTGTTAGCATGATAGCCTGTTAGCATGATAACCTGTTAGCATGATAGCCTGTAAGCATGATGGCCTGTTAGCATGATATCCTGTTAGCATGATAGCCTGTTAGCATGATATCCTGTTAGCATGATAGCCTGTAAGCATGATAGCCTGTTAGCATGATATCCTGTTAGCATGATAGCCTGTTAGCATGATAGCCTGTTAGCATGATGTCCTGTTAGCATGATAGCCTGTTAGCATGATAGCCTGTTAGCATGATAGCCTGCTAGCATGATAGCCTGTTAGCATGATATCCTGTTAGCATGATAGCCTGTTAGCATGATAGCCTGTTAGCATGATAGCCTGTTAGCATGATATCCTGTTAGCATGATAGCCTGTAAGCATGATAGCCTGTTAGCATGATATCCTGTTAGCATGATAGCCTGTTAGCATGATAGCCTGTTAGCATGATGTCCTGTTAGCATGATAGCCTGTTAGCATGATATCCTGTTAGCATGATAGCCTGTTAGCATGATAGCCTGTTAGCATGATAGCCTGCTAGCATGATAGCCTGTTAGCATGATATCCTGTTAGCATGATAGCCTGTTAGCATGATAGCCTGTTAGCATGATAGCCTGCTAGCATGATATCCTGCTAGCATGATAGCCTGTTAGCATGATAGCCTGTTAGCATGCTAACTTAAACTGTAACATAAACTGCGTTTGCTGAAGGATCACAGAATCCATCAAAGTAAGATTTTCATGTTCTCTCACAGTATTTGTGTTTTAAATGATTATAATTTGGTTTTAGACACAGACTCAGTATGTGTTCATGTTTTTTACTGATCTGCTTATTTTGTTTATTAGAAATGATTACGTTTTAAAAACAGCTAGCTGCACTCCTTTACAAACTGTGCTTTATGTTTTTATTTTTAATGTCTTTGTGTATTTTAATACTTATTATTCCCTGACTTTACTTATTTTAAACTTGAGGCTTGTGGACAAAGCTTTCTATTCAGCTCATTAGAAGACTTTGTTTAAGTAAAAAACACACAAATACAGTAACAGAAAACATGAGTCATTCTGTAAATCACAACTTGTTCTTTAACAATCAACCAATCTATAATGGTTTGGTTTATAAATGTCTTCTGAACAGGATTAATTATATATATATATATATATATATATATATATATATATATATATATATATATATATATATATCCTCAGTTTTCATCAACTACATTTTTTTTAAATGACAATAACTGAACTATGTCTATTAAAACACACACAAACACACAAACACACATTGACGAAAGCTATATCAAAAAAATATTGATATTTTCAATTTATATTTTCAAATTTCTTTAACTAATTAAAAGTTTTTTCAGAGACAGCATTACTGAGGACGAGAGGACTTTATTTGTGGTGGAGAAGCAGGTGTTTACAGTAGTTTCTATTAATTATTGTTACTATCAGTGCATGTAAGTAGACGTAATAAAAGCTGCATTTAATGTTTATGATATAATGTAAAAACTGAAAACATCATCAATAACCATCGTTAATTAAAGGTGTGTGTGTGTGTGTGTGTAGGTGTGTGTGTGTGTGTGTAGGTGTGCGTGTGTGTGTGTGTGTGTGTGTAGGTGTGTGTGTGTGTGTGTGTGTGTGTGTGTGTGTGTGTGTGTGTGTGTGTGTGTGTGTGTGTGTGTGTGTGTGTGTGTAGGTGTGCGTGTGTGTGTGTGTGTGTGTAGGTGTGCGTGTGTGTGTGTGTGTGTGTGTAGGTGTGTGTGTGTGTGTGTGTGTGTGTGTGTGTGTGTGTGTGTGTGTGTCTACAGCATCATTAAAGCCAGTTAATAGCTGTGTTGTGTTGACAGATAAAGAGCTGCTCTATCAGCTGTAGAGGACACTGATGTTCTCCATCATCAGTTTCTAATGCTCTCTCTCTCTCTGTCTCTCTCTCATTCTCTCTCTCTCTCTCTGTCTCTCTCTCTCTGTCTCTCTCTCTCTCTGTCTCTCTCTCTCTGTCTCTCTCATTCTCTCTCTCTCTCTCTCTGTCTCTCTCTCTCTGTCTCTCTCTCTCTCTCTCTCTCTGTCTCTCTCTCTCTCTGAGTGAGTGGTGTGGAGTGAGACGCTGAGCGACTGGTCTTACTAGTGTGATTTAATTTAATGTGGTTTATTGGTTAGTGTGTGTTTGTACTTGTTTTTCTTTTCTCTCCTGCTGGTGTCTCACCTGTCGGCGTTTTCAGACACCATGGTAAATGGAGTCACCTTTAACCACTTCACTTGAAAGCGTGGCATTAAGATCAACGCCAGCTCTCCATGTCGTGTGGAGGAGATTGGGCTTGTGTGAGGTCGGCCGCTAGGATGAACAGTGCCGTGGTCATCTTCCTGGATCAGGTGGAGAAGGTGAACCACATGGTTGAGACAGGCATCACGGTGAATGAAATGTTCACCAGGGTCATCCTGTCAAACGTCCCTCTGTTCATAACCGATGAGTTTCTAAGCAGACATTTCTCCAGACATGGGAAGGTGGTGTCGCCCATCAGAAAGATTCTGTCTGGATGTAGATCCACTGCTTGTAGACCGCCCTTTATGATACTTAACAATCTGCACTGAAAAAAATTTAACATTGACTTAACCTACAATTTGTATAGTAATCATTTACATGTAAATATTGTAATTGGCTCAACAAAGAAAATGTTAATTGAGATAATTAACTTTTTCTTGTTGAACCAATTAATAAAACATTCATTAATACAATTGAAACATTTGTAGTTGGGTTAATGTTCAAAAGTTCATTGAGTCAATTTAAAATCATTAATTATGATTTCTGGGCCAATTTAAAATTCTACGTTGGATTAATATACTTTTATGGTTTAATTAAATCTTTTTATACTAACCAATTATTTTATTTTGTCCTAATTTTCTAAATAATTTCAAAACACATTGGCATCATTTGACTTTTTATTCAAACAGTGGTCAGGATAACATTTTGTCCGGTTACAAATGCAAAAATAAATAAAAAATATTTATAGATTTGGAGTTTGAACAATGTTTAAAGGGACACACCACCATTTGGGCAAATATGCTCATTTCCCACCTCCCCTCGAGTTAAACAATTGAGTTTTACCTTTCCCCTGTTCATCCAGCTGTTCTCTGAGTCTTCAGACCCCATTTGTGGCTTTAGTTTAGCATGAATCATTGAATCGGATTAGACCATTAGCAATTAGCATTAGGTGTTATCAGCCTAATCCGATTCAATGATTCATGCTAAGCTAAAGCCACAAATGGGATCGCCAGACTCAGAGAACAGCTGGACGAACAGGGGAAAGGTAAAACTCAATAGTTTGGAAAATGAGCATATTTGCCCAAATGGTGGTGTCTCTCTAACTTGAATATTTTCAGCTTCTCCCTACAAAAACTGATCTTGTCAGTCTCTTTACCCAAGCAGTTACACAACATAGTTCCAGAAAAAGTGCTTGTAGGTAGTCATTCTTTTTGTTCATTTTCTTGTCATCCAGTCCCATAAGAACCTTCTGAACAAACTCAAATGTACGTCCACACGACTTTGGGTACTGCATGTTGAGGGCATAAATGAGCCCAAACAGCATGACGAATCCGTCGACCACTGAATGCAGATCAGCCATAACCTCTTCGCCTTCCAGAATGATTTTCACATCTGTGGGCGTTAGGATGACTGCCATGGTCTCTACTTCCACATTCGAATCTTGCAGGTCCTGCAAAACAGCAAATTAACACAAAATATAACTCACAATTAATACAATGATTTTATGGTCAATCATGAACTGCATCCAAAAGAATTTTAGAACACACTGCTCCTTTTTATGCTACTTAGAGACTATGGATGAGTGACCCTCAACACCTGTGAGGGCACCAACCGCTTTAAATACTGTGCGTATCTGCTTCGATCAGTTGTGTTTTATTTAACTTACAGAAATATTACGAGTGCATAGGGTAATTAATCGTATCATTTGAGTTTTCAGAACATTTCAGTCATTTATACAGTACTTTTCATCTTCTTTAGGGTACTTTGAACCTTTAAAACAGCAACATTAGATTAACAACAGCCTTTCATGTGTTTTTAATAAAGTTTAATTTGAGTTTAAGAAAAAAATCCATTGTTTTTTATGCACAACGCTGGGAGGAGCACACATTGTTACATTCTTGATTCAGTTTTGTTAGAGCCTTGCAGGGGAGAAGTCTAAACTCCATAATATGAACATAACCGGAACACAGCAAAACTGTTTTATTGAAAAAGAAAAAAAGTCCACACAATCTGTGATTTGTATCATGATAAAAACAGCTTTTTGTGTTTTCAAGTAAAGATAAGTTTATGCATCATATTTTGTGAATTTATGCTCAACTTTTAGAAAGTTGCGTATGAATTTTTATTTCACATGTACGTCTTTGACAGCGATTTTACCCCATAGTATCCATTCAAATTTCTATTGTGCATCCCTCATTTTAAAGTATCCATTTATCCCCAATGTGCTTCACACTTGAGAAAGTATGCAAGATTTTTTTTTAGTAAAAAAAAATTAGAAGTCAATGCCAAGAGTAATTTAATTAAAATTGTATGATGTTTTTTTCAATCTATTCTGAAGAAATTTGTGGAGCCTTGAGTTTATGATTTTCAAACACTACCTAACGTTTAATTACGGCTACAGAAAAGTTCAAGAACTCTTAATTACAAACTGCCAATTGATGTGGAGCTTTCGATGTTAAACAAAGACAAGTTTTATTTACATTGTTTAGCCTGTTATACCTGATGTTCTTTGATGATTGCATCCACAGGGTCTCCCAGGAAAACCATCAGTAACTTCAGAAGACACTGCCTTCGTGTAGATGCGTTCAGTGAATCGTTTGATGAAGCCTGTGAAAAAAATAAAACTATGACTACTGAAATGTTTACGTTATGTTCTAAATATTTGCTCATTTTTTACTACTTTAATTTAAGTTATGCCTCTTTGACATTGAAAAAGATTGTTTTCATGTGACAACATTCTAATCAGCCAATAGTTTAAACCAATGACTATAAAAATAGTTTGACAATATATCAGCTCCGGCTGCTGCAGCAGGTGCCATTTGAGCGCCGTCTGTGTTTTGGCCGCAGCATAAGAGATAACCCTGCCCATTTCCATGTAGGCAAACGGCAAAGTTTTTGACTTTGAAAAATTAATTTCTCAGCCTTATAAGGATTCTATGTACTCGTTTTGGGTTAATAGCATAAATTTTCATGTGCTGTAATGGGTGTAGTACATTGTTTCATTGATTATCCGTTTCAATAGATGTTTTTGAAAAAATTACTGTTACGACAATGAACCATGTGGCAGCAGGAGTAAGGGAAAATGAGGGCTTCGGTGGCAACATCGAAACCAATGAAACCATGTCGTCCATCTTTTTATTTTTTTTTACAGGCCTTGGTTTAAACCTGAGGTGGAGGGCAGGTAAAAATTCTATTGTGGTAACTATGGTAACCATCAAAATGCAGATTTCTTTTTCATGTGGCCCATCCACATGAAACAAAAACTGTCAGAAATTTCAAAGTCTTCTCTGTCAGCACATATAAGCTTAGATCCAATCAGCGTTTCATAAAGCAAGTTAATTTCAATTAATTAAAAAAAAACAACTTGTGAGCATGCTTCATCTTTACCCTAGTTACCTCATCATGATCATGTAGAATCCCTGCAGCATTGTCTCCAATAGCTCCTCCTTTCCTTCTTACAACTTCCATGAGTTTGGCAGCGTGTTTATTCAACTGTGCAGCAAATGTCGTCTCCAATGGACGTGTAGTGATCCTTAAAAACTCTGCAGTGATCTAAAAAACACAAAAATCAAAGCTTATAAACACCAAGACAGATTACTTTTGATTTGTATGTTACAGGCAATGTAGATGTACTTTGCAAGCATCGTTTACTTTGTAATGGGCTTCACACACGGGGAGCGACAAACGTCAGCGTCAGGCGAAACTTGTTGCCACCCAGGTGAAACCAAACACGGGATTCTATAAATCGCCATGCGATTTTCGCCTTATCGCGCAAGTTCAATAGAAAATGATGGAGCGACGTCGCCCCCCATGTGTCGAGCCCATAATACATAGTCTAAGATTGACAACATACCTCCTCTTGTTGAAAAAGTGCTGGCCACCTTTCCCTGACACATTGTCACTTTAAAATTAGGTCCTTTATAAATCTTACGTTTCAAATAAAATAAACTTAAACACTCACAAATCTTTTGATACAGGCTTGTACATTAGGTGTACTTACCCAGAAGGAGTTTACCAGCCAGTAGCAGTAACAGAGAGTTGGCCTTTGAGTCACCACCCTATTGCTGTGGTGTGGGATACTCCCTGTGCAGACAGAAAAGGAAAAATATTAACTATTGTTGAATAAGTCACAGTTAAGGGCAATAAAGTGACTGGAAATTGTTGGGGCAGAATAATTAGTTATGCTTAATAATATAATTACTTATATATTTTAATCCTTAAGCCTTGGGGTGTAACTTTCCATTGTGTGATTTTCATGTCTTAAACCTTGCTGGGTCAAACTGTCTTGTCAAAAGCACACAATATCTCCCCAAAACAATAAACGCACAAGGACGCATAGGCACTCTGTGTGCGTACTCACATGCTCACACAGTCACATAGCACACCCCATACACATTCATTCACACACACAAACACAAATGCACACTCCTCCGTCTCTAAGACAACCGACAGATAACAGAACTGGTTGTTTAGACCCAAAAGAACAAACTGTCTTTCTTTTTTTCACCCTCTGTCCTCACCTCCTCCCCCTGCCTCTGCCTCTGTCTCAATCTCGGGGGGGAGGAGGGAGGGGGGAACTAAGGGGAGATATACGTGGCTTTAATATTGTGTCTCGTCACTCTGTCTTTGGATCGTCTGGCCAGGGGGTCACCATTTTTGTTTCCACTTTGTATTCTTTTATTTAGTTTAGAATAAACTATTTTTTATATAAAATCATCAATGCTTCTCCTGGACTCCATCATTCAACCAGAGCAATGAATCATGTCTTCAAATGAGGTCAACCGTAAATTCAGCCGTAACAATTGGCGATCACGAACAGGACCATCTTCTGTCCACCCCTCGGACAGAGACTGGATCACGAACCATCGGTTGAACCTCAAACACCAATTCGGACTAAGGTAAAGCTGCCTTTATAAATATATATATATATAAATTTTCATATATATATATATTCGCTCTGTGTTGATTTTTTTTGGAACCAGTCAAGCATTGTATTGATTTTCAGCTTTGAGCTTTGATTTTGATCCTCAGCTGTTCTGTGTTTTGACGCAGTGAACTGCCATGAGAAAGGCTCAAATGGTTGAGGTTCTATGTTTTTTAATGCTGTAGGTTCCCTCTGTTTTTCTTCGGGCTCGGATATTTTGTTTAGGCATAAAATACGGCTGGTCATTATTTACTTTGGTTTTGTTCGGACACCCACAGACAGCCTGTGAGGTCCTGACCATAGATAGACGGGCAACCAAAGTTTCCAAAACATCCCAGCGGTGCCATGATCTGAGTTCACCTCTGTACCGAAAGCAAAATAGATTAAAACCCCGAACCTAACCTAAATTGTGTTTCTGTGAATCAAACAGATGAAGAATCCAATAAACAAATAATATATGCATACGCATATACAATCTTGGTATGATGTGAACTCAGATCATGCTTCAGTGAGTTTTACTTCTTTTTTTATCTTTGTTTTTATTTTGTTTAAACGTGAATCAGATTTTTCCCTTTGGGTGTTTGGCTTTAATGCTTTCATTTGGAAGAGTGTCAGCTTTTTGGCTTCTGTGCGCCTTGGTTTTTTCTCTCGCAAAGCCACACACACACACACACACACACACACACACACACACACACACACACACACACACACACACACACACACACACACACACACACAAGACAGAGAGCGAGAGGGAAGCGCGCGCACGCACACGCACAGGCACGCGCACGCACAGAGAGCCACACCCAACAGAGAGAGAGAGAGAGAGAGAGAGAGGTGGCGCCCCTCACTGGCCAGTTTAGTGCACTACACACTTGTGGCACAACATTGTGATTTCTCACCTTGCCCCCTGCCGATAGAATAGTGCCATTACACACAGACACTATTTTTATTTTTATTTTAAATTTTATTTTGATTTCATGTTTGATGGGCAACACACACTCAAACACACACACACAGATGAATACAGTATTTCATTTTATTTTATTTTAATATTACTGTTACCATCATTATCATTTTTTATTATTTAAATTGTTAGTTTCTGTTGGCTTTGTGGTTGCCCCCTGAAGAAACGACATCTTCAATGAAAGAATGAAATCACCTTCAACTCTTACGCTAATGAAATGTCAACATCATTCAAAGGACCAAGCATCAGAAGGAAATGGACAATCAAAGGTGTGTGACCTTTCAGGACTCAAGGACTCAACTCCCGTTCAGCAAAGCAATGCTGAAATAACTCGCTCAGTCCCAAGTCAACTCTTCATCGTCTATGAATGGGCCGCATGCCAATGCTGGATTAACACATCCTGCCCCATCATCAAAGACTGAGAACCTGTGGGCGTCGGAGTGGACACTCCCCCACCAATGAGTTGCGAGTTAAACGCCACGACTACTGCCTGAATGATGGGCAGCAACTGCAGACTGGTCACACGTCTGCTGGAAATCTTCACCAAAAAAAGACACTGTTTCAAAAGCCACAAGGATACCAAGCCACAAGAAGTCCACCACAGCCTTTGGTGGTAGTGCCAAATCACTTTAGCCTTGAACTCTGGCATGGAGGGGGACAACTAGCAAATAGCCAACAAGCTTCTCCTTCGCACAATACTAACCCCTCTATCTTCTGACTGTGCACTAGATTATTTTGTTTTCATTTATTCTCTCACACGCAGACAGACCAGACATACAGTCACACACCCACATTCATAACTATGAGAAACACAGGACCACCAGAACTTCACACAGAACCCTTCTGTTTGCCACATGAGATCAAGTGTGCCCATCATTTATCTTTGCTTTTATTCATTATATTGCTCATTTATTTACACTGCTTTTGCCTTTATGAGAAAAGAACAAACAAAGGGGAAGAAAATAGTGTTACTGATAAGGTTGTTTTTGTTTGCTTTTCTTTCATTTATTTTCTTGATTGAGGGGAGGCCCCCCACAATGCAAGATATGGTTACATCCGCTGAAGAAAGAGCCCTCTGTTGCCTCAGCTTTTGGAGCTGAAGTTTTAATTTTTTATTATTTTATTGGCCATGATTTTTTTACATTTTGACATTTTTTGACCGATACCCTCGTAAACAATCTGTACCGTACCCTTTTTGAAGCTGCTTGCGACAGACAGCCTAGTTCAACATTCATTGTTTTCATTTTGCGCGCCTCCCCCTTACCGCGTCGGACTGTCTGGCCGGCCCAAAGCCACTCGACAGCAGGGGGGGGTACCAAATTTTTCCTGGAAAAAAAAATGTCCCATTAGTTGCTATGAGTACATAGGCAATTACTTTTCAAACAAGAAGTCCTGGTTTAATGTGCAGAAAAAGGATAAACCTTGCTAGGGAAAGCGCTCTTTGGGGGATAGCGGTCCACCTGATTTGATACATGCTTGGTAACCGAGTACCGTTCTGAGCAAATTTCTATGTTCCCTTAGAGTGAGGGTTATTAGAGGTTGTGTGCTCCGTTCAATCTTAGAGGTGCCCAATAAAAGTCCTGACAGTCTGCGTTGGTGTTTGTTATTGTTGTTCTCCCCAGTTAGCCGGAGGTTAGAGAGTTGTTCTCCCCAGTTAGCCGGAGGTTAGAGAGTTCTCCCCAGCTTTATCTTTTACAAAGCCGGAGGTCGAGAGTTGTTGAGTTTGTTGAGTTAGACACAGCTGTGCGATTCCTGCCTGATCAGCAGATGAGCAGACTGTCAGTACCTCGGGCGATAATCTAAGTGTAGACTCCGCAAAGGCGGAAGTAAAAAGGAGCGTACCTCTTAGTAATCAGATGATACCAGTAAAAAGCAATTAATTAACACTAAAAGGTTGCCAAGCATGGGGGGGCAATAAGAGCTCATTGACCCCGAGAGAGGAGGTGGACTGGCTATCGCCGCTGGTGGGTTAGATGAGGCCTATGTTCCACTTAGACACTGCAGCAAAACTTTGTGAATGCATGGACGTGAAAATTGAGGCATGAGTGACTGAATGATGACACGTTACGTATGCCTGAGAGAACCGTGTTGTGAGTGCGAATGTGCCGTGGACGTGTCATTGAGTGATTGACCGATGAATGGCTGTTTGACTACACATGTTCCTCTGTTTCACCTTCCTTTCCTCCTGGGTTTTGATGCACTAGATCTTCTCCCTGTTTTTGCCAATTATGTAGTGGGGTGTTCAGAAAACACTGCTGCTTGTTAAAAGAACTATGGTTTTAGGCCTTGGGCCTTCTAAAAAGTTACCAGGATTTAAAGGTTTTTTTCTGGGTGTTTAAAAACGCCAAACGACATTTTTTATATATGATACCACTTTCAGTGGAATGACTGGCTTTGACCTTGACTGACCTTACATGTTCAGTGTCCATGTTTTTTGTTGTTATATGTGTATACTCGTTGTGGTGTGCACTTGTCTATGTCTTCGTCTTAGTTGTTGTTATTGTGTAGCTTTTTCCAAAATACAGGTCGCTGGCTGTATACTCAAAGGAGACGAATCAGATCCAACTAAAGAAAAGAGATATTTTAAATTATTCATTTAGGTCTTAATGTTTCCTCTCTTTCTGTTTCTGAGTGTTTCCTTACAGACAAAGCCACCGCCTTCTCGACTCCGATCCTACCTCTTCGCCGCCATGCCTGATCACTGCTCTTATGATGAAGGATGAGAATTAAAGGGAAGTATTGTCCATAACTGTAACTGGGAAGCAAAGGGGAAATAGATTGAAATAGACACGTGACAATATGACATATTGTGGATGTTCTAACATAATATCTATTCCAGAGACTACAGAGACTTCCAATCCAACTGCAAAAGTGGGGACAGATCTTCAAATTTCCAAAGGGAGCGTACAGTTGACCCTGGCTTTGACCTTTTAAGGCTGAGGAGGAGGAGGTCGAGGAGGTTGGAGGGCACAAAGGCAGGCGGACACAAGAGAGAGGAAAACGGAGACACATCCAAAATGATCAGATAAGTGATTTTCCAATGATATTTATCATATGGTTTTAAGAATCCAAATGTATTCTTATGTAAAAAAAGGGAAGGGAGGGACCAACGTCCCTCTGATTTTTGATTTATATTTTATCATAGGAAAATATACCTCAAACCCTCCAACCATTTTCTTCTTGTTCCAACAGCACTTAGCGTGCAAGACCATAAAACACCTTCAGTGGGTTTAAACACGTTTAAGGGAAAAATTAAGTGTTCTCAACATTGGGTTGGTGGCCCAATCTGGGTCGCCTGAGATTTAAAAAGGGTCCTCCTGAAACTCTTGATAATTGATTGAAATAAGAGATAGTTTTAAAGTTAAGTAACTTCCAAGTATTTAAGGAAGCTCTCCAAACCGTGCTGGGGCTCGTCACCCCTACGAATGGGATAAATACAGAGAGCAAAAGACAATATGATTGTTCGACTCAACTTAACTTTAATTCTGTCTAACCTTAAAGGGCCAATAATCTTGCTAAACTCTGGTTCAGACACAGAATAGGAGACACTTTTGCCACCAATTGACCTTCAAAATTAAGTAAATTACATCTCAAATAATAATTATGAGGGAAATGAATGAAATAAATGAACTGACAAATTCAGCTCTATAAAAGAATTAGGCTATGTGAATAGGTGTGGAGTGTTAACATTATTCAGAATAAATAAAGGATAGAATAAGATTTCTCCTTCACAAATAAGAGATAGCAACGAAAAATGAAACAAACAATTTAAATAAATAAATAACATTATTTATTTATTTGGTTAAACTCATTTAGCTTTCTCACATCTCCATGTCTCCCAATTGTATGTATTCATCTTGAGAAGACATGTAACCACACTCCACACTTCTCCGTCCGACTTGCATGTCCTTCTCCGTCCGACTTGCATGCCCTTGTAAACAGTGGTTCTCAAATTGTTGCTTCTCACCAGGTAAGTAGATGTACCACAGATAATCACTGCAACTCCAGCTATGCTTCTCCTTACTCCAGGAAAAGAAAATCGAATTAATACTTCCTGCTTTTCTTTCAGCCTCATATTTTCCCACTCACGTGCGAATGGGCTACAGAGCTAGCATGGCTAAAAGCTCACTAACCCACACCTAACCATTGTGTGATTGTGCAGCAGCACCTTTTAGGATCTGAAAAGCTCTCAGATCCTGACCTCTGACCTGTCTCTGCCTTCCTGGCCATACTAACTATTCATTTAGTTAGTTAACTAAACCTAACACCCCTAAACTTTTATTTTATTCTATTCTATTCTATTCTATTCTATTCTATTCTATTCTATTCTATTCTATTTTATTTTATTTTATTTTATTTTATTTCGTTTTATTTTATTTTGTTTTGTTTTGTTTTGTTTTGTTTCCCCCCCCCCCCCCCTTTTTTCTGTCCAGGTACCAGCTAAAGCCTACCAGGTACCAGGTACCAGCTAAAGCCTCAGTAGTGGGATCGCGCCTGTGTTCAGGTACCAGCCAATCCCAAGAGTTCTGTTTCGGTGTTTTTCCCCCTCTTCTGTTCAGGTACCTTCCGATCCCAAGAGAGGTTGCCAGGTGTGTGGAGACTACCCTTCCTCAGACAACAACCAATCATCTACAACGCCGACCGGAAACGAACGACCCACACGGCAGTGAAGGTCGCGGAGCGAGCCACGTGGATTCACGCATCACACTCCAGGAAGGTGCCAACAACACCACTGATCGTGGAACCGCAGTAAGGAGCGTTTCCTCTTTTCTGGATTAGGAGCAGTGTTTTGAGGAGCCTTTGTTTGCCCTGAAAGTTGCAACGAAGGGCAGAAGAAAAGTCCCTGGGGTTACAAGCTAATCTTTCAAACGGGGCATATGGTCTGTTGAAACCTTTGAAATCCAACCTTGAGGACATCGTGGGAGATCACAAGCATTTTCCCGCTGTGATGAAGAGGTCACGAGCCCCTCTGTTTATGCCCCAGGAGAAGGCTGGAATTATGCCACTATTCTGTCGTTTCATGTCACTCGTGTTCTGGTCATCGATTGGCACGATGGTCCTGTCCGCAAGTCCAGTACTCCTCTGGCTCCTGGCCTCCAAGGGGGCAATCGAGGACACTGGACTTGAACCAATGAATACAAGTGTTGTTCCTAATGAATGCTTCTTTTTACAGGGTGACGAATGCAAGCAGAAATAAACGTTGGATAAACAACATCGTCCTCCACAACACTTTAGCTGCGACCAATGTTCACGAACACCTGGTACCGATACGCGCACTATCAAGCTAAAAGTAGGGGCCTATCCAACTGTTTTTGTTCTTACATGCCTGTGTCATCAACACACCCCCGCTTAACCGCGATACCAATGGATGCTTCCGACTCCTTTTGTTATTTGTCTCACTCTAATTTCGGCATGGGGGACCCCAACCGTTGTTCTAAACCGCCAGTAAAAAAAACTGACTACACTACGCGATGACACATCTTCCGCTATGTATGTAGATTACACGCGATCCACACTTTTTTCCCTTCTGTTTCGCCAGAAACGGAACTCGCAAACTAGGCCAGATTCCCGGTCATAATTGCAATTTTACTTAGTCCTGAATGCGACACCGCACATAATTCGCACACATGTGCCCACGTTCATACACCCGGGACTAATAGTTTAATTTAGCGAACGGTTTTGACTATGCTCAACTATTCCTCTTTTGTCACGAAGTAAATGCAAATCCCACACTCCTTTGGACTTTAATCCACACGACAATCTGGGGTACGGCTGCGCGTCGAAACCTTAGAATACAGGTTTAAGTCCTTTGTTAACGCTTAATGGTCCTACAAAGTAGAATGGTCCTAGACCTACAGACCGTGGCCAAAAGAGGCGTTTGCGCAATGGTAGGTGCATCTTGCCACGCGACGCCATGAACAAAGACCGCCACGTCCTATAACCCTTCCGCCGCCGGAAGCCCAGCCTGAAGTGTTTATGATGAGTGTTTTTGATGTCTCAGATGATGACTCTGCTTACTGAGGACACCTACATATATTTTTGTTGCTGTGCCGTGCTGACATTTATACCATGTGTGTTTTTGCTACTAGTGATATATATTCCATATTCATTGATCACCAATGATGTTAGTTGCTAAGGATATTTGATTTTATTGTGCAGATGGTCTTGTCTCACGTAATATTCATTATGTGTTCATGAGGTTCTATGCCTTCTCCTCCTTTTTCTTGCTCCGACTTTGAGGGATGCCTGTGTCCCCTGGAAAAATAATGCTTATATCCATAGTGTTATAACGGTGTCAATATCATTTGTCCTACGGACCATGAGGTTGCGCTAGAATTACACTAATTTTGAATAATGTTTTATGTGTTTTGGGCTGTGCTAAAGTTAAACAACTTACTAACTAATTTCGCTTTTTTTGTGTTGGACTTTGTCCAAAAAGAGTGGATTGTTGGGGCAGAATAATTAGTTATGCTTAATAATATAATTACTTATATATTTTAATCCTTAAGCCTTGGGGTGTAACTTTCCATTGTGTGATTTTCATGTCTTAAACCTTGCTGGGTCAAACTGCCTTGTCAAAAGCACACAATATCTCCCCAAAACAATAAACGCACAAGGACGCATAGGCACTCTGTGTGCGTACTCACATGCTCACACAGTCACATGTCACATAGCACACCCCATACACATTCATTCACACACACAAACACAAACGCACACTCCTCCGTCTCTAAGACAACCGACAGATAACAGAACTGGTTGTTTAGACCCAAAAGAACAAACTGTCTTTCTTTTTTTCACCCTCTGTCCTCACCTCCTCCCCCTGCCTCTGCCTCTGTCTCAATCTCGGGGGGGGAGGAGGGAGGGGGGAACTAAGGGGAGATATACGTGGCTTTAATATTGTGTCTCGTCACTCTGTCTTTGGATCGTCTGGCCAGGGGGTCACCATTTTTGTTTCCACTTTGTATTCTTTTATTTAGTTTAGAATAAACTATTTTTTATATAAAATCATCAATGCTTCTCCTGGACTCCATCATTCAACCAGAGCAATGAATCATGTCTTCAAATGAGGTCAACCGTAAATTCAGCCATAACAAAATCCAGAGCAAATGTTATGTAGTTTAACATATTGAAGATTTATTCGTTTTAAAGCTGGGCTTACCCTGAGCTAATTCTGGGGTGATTTTGAACGTGCCAAATTATCAACTCACTTTGGGATTGAATCCCATATAAAGAGTGGGGGCCAGGGAGACCTAGGCCACCCCCCCACGGCCGAGCAACCCCCCAGACGCCCCCAAGATCCCAGGCTGAGAGGCAGCCACCGCCCCCACACACACAACCGAGGAGGCCCCAAGCAGCCGAGCACCCAGCGTATCCCGCCACCGACCCCAACCCCCAACCCTAAGGCCCCGCGCCAGCATCCCGCCCGCCCACCCACCCACACCCAAGCACCCAACCCCCGAGGGGAGGGCCCAGAGAGCCCCCCGCCCGAGACCCCAGCAGCGGAGCCAAGGCCCACGCCCAGCTGACGGCCAGAGCCGCGCCGAACGGGCAGCCAGCGGGCACTCGCCGGCGGGCCTAGAGCCAGCAGGGACCAGACCCCAGGCCAGAACGGAAGCAGCACCTAGAGCAGCGCCCCCAGGGACAGCGACCACGCGGTTAATTCTAAGACCTCAGTTAAGCCGTGCAAATGCGCCACATAAAACACAGACGTCGGGGGTTTATTATTATAGGTAAAACATATTGGTCAAACTACTCGCATGATAATGGAGCTTTACTTACCTTTTACCGCTGGGGTGGCACAGTCCAGAGTCACCGTCTCGGTCTAGGTCAGTTGGTTGCGGTTGCAATGCAAGAAACTTCCAGAGCACATGTCGTGATATTTCTGCTGCTTTAATTGAGCAGAGTCAAGTGTGGTTGTTTTCAGTGCTGCCCCCTATTGGAGGTTCTAACATGACACGACGCATGCGCAAGGAGCCCTCAATAAACAAATGTTCATTAGGTCAATTTAACTATTGTAAATAACTGTTGATTTATATTACACAATTACACCAATCAAATTTTTTTAATTATCTCACATGACTCTATCTGTATTGTTTAAATTGTACAGGACAATTTAATTTATTTACTGAAGCCAATTGCAAAAAACATATTGAATGAACAACAGCAATGTTTCTCTTTTTTCAGTGTGGATGTGGACCTCAACCTCTGCTTCCATGTTAAAGTAGATGATTATGACTACGTGATATTTGCCACCTCGTCAGCTATGGAATGTTTTGGTTGTAGTGAGGTGGGACGCACCGTGAATGCCTGTCCGAAGTGGGGGGATCCGGCTCCGCATGGCCAGGGTTGGCCCTCAGCCCTGTGGCGGGGTCTTCCGCTTCCAGGGGGAGGTCACTGCCCCGCGGCCTGTGGCCGCAGCAGACACTTCATCTGCTGTGGCCCGGATCGTGACATCTGAGCGGCGCAGAGCACTCTGCCCCTCTCCGCTGCTGTGTCTGACCTGGAGCAAAGGGGGGGTGAGTAGGAATGATGTGCACGGTGTGGGTGAAAATAATCAGGGAAGCGAAGCACGTTTTTTGGGTGATGTGGTGGAGAGTGAGGTGGTGAAGAAAAGGTGGAAAAAAATATGTGTGAAGTACAGATAAATGAAATGATTAGTGTCAGTGAAACACAGGAAGGTTTGTCAGAGGAGGAAACACAGGCAGAGGAGACAGGTGGGGGAACAGTAATCCTACATGGAGGAGGAAGAGGAGGTAATGAAAGAAAAGTCTGCTTCTAAACGCAGAAGCACTAGAAAAACAAAGTTTGAATCAAAGAGTATAAAGTGGAGGAGAATAAACAGACATTAGGGGCAGATGGAGGAAAGTGACAGTGATGAATGTGTCTCGGATAACAGTAACATATCTACTCAAAAATTAACAAATAGTCAACAGAAAAAAATTAACTTTGTGGAAATGATCCAGTCATTTTTAGCTATAACTAAAAACGCCAAACGGATAAAAACTGAAGAGCATTTTCCAGATTTAAGTTTGTTTTGTGCCTCGGTCAGACTCCACATGAGCAGAAAAGATGAGTCTGGCCTTTCTGAAAGGGAGGTTTTCAGATTAAAAAACATCTCGTATCAGCTTCTGAGATACTGTGTAAAGGGTTGAAGGTTCCTGAGCGTGCTCTGAAAATAAAACTACCTAACACAGAACACCAGGTAAGGCGGTGCACAAACATGAAAACGGTAAAGTAGTCTCATTTTAAAAAGTTAATAAAACAAATATGGTTCAAAATAATGCATTAGGCATAGATCTAATAGGGACATTTCAAAGGTTTTTTTACCACATATGTAAAAACGATGAAGAATCCCTTTAAGAACGTAATACATGAAGAGTCACGGACTTGCTCAAATCGTGGGAAATGTTTTTTACTAAAAGGCACAGATTTGGCAAAATGACCCAGTGAATGAATTTTTGAGTGTCACCATTTATAACAGTCCAACATTGTATTAACCAGATTATATTGATCCTACAGTTCACTTAGTTCCATCAGACTGACATCTAAGGAACGCTCTGAAGTATTTGTTGCACCAAGAACTTTTTTTCATCATTACAAACTCCAATGTATCTACCAAAACAAACATGTAGACTAATGATCCATTTGGATGTGGTCTGAGAAATGCAATGGAGGAATTATTATGGACAGGGCAAATAACCACTTCAACAATGTCCTTTCAGATCATATAAAAGATTCCAGGCTGGTATAAGCTTTGACACAAATCTTATAATTTTACTGTTTAGAATAAGCAGACACTTAAAAGTGCTAATTTTTGCAAAAACTGCAAACTTCTTTAAAGATAGGTGCAAGTGCAAAAATTACATTTTTCAAATTCAGAAAATCAGAATATTATTCAAATTAAATGTAGAAAATGAAAATCTCTGTAAATGAATATGACAAATATCAGCTTTTCTAAAATGGTTAAAACACAACATATGGCCCATATGTTACTTGAAAGTGCATTTTGAACACGTCAGACCTCAGGACAAATGCTCACATAGCCATAGACCAGCTCTAGGTCATCTCACTCAAAAGGTTTGTTTTTCACTACTTGAACTTTGTTTGAAAGCTTCCTATTATCACGTTACATCAGATCCTTCTGAGAAAATTCAAAGGTGTACTTAAGGTCAGGTGGGTAGGTGAGGTAGATGAGACCAAACAGCAGAGAGAAACAGTGGCAACATCTCTGAGGTCCTTCATACAGTAACACCTTCGATGATGATGCCCACGTCTTCTGGTGCTTCCTGTTCTCCATCACTTTCATGCATGATGACATAAATGCTGATGACAGTCTTCCCCATCTGGCTCTGGGCATCACAGAACTCCACATCTTAAAACGAGGAAACACAAAAGAACAAAAGATGTAGAAAGATACAAAAATTAGACAATTTCCAGTTAACGCATCCTTGTTTTAAAGTGGACATGTCATGCATATGGGGCTTAAAACTAGACTTAAAAACCTTGTTTTTGGGTCTCCATTTTGATATTTTAGAATTCATATATGATGTTCTAAGAATTAAATGGTAACAATGAATTACAGGCGAAAGAGATGGAGAAGGTCTTAACTGGGGAACCTCCTGCTGGCAGTTGTAGGAATCACTTAAAATGAGTCAGGACTGTATACACACAGACACACTTTACTTGTGTATTAATGAGAGTTAATGAATTATACGCAGAAAAAGGCAAAATTGTTGGAAATAAGTGAAATAGTTCATAAAATGGAATTATAAGAGGAGCTCCAACTATTTATACAACATGCAATGTACGTAGTTTTGATAAGTAACTCACTAAACTGAGGCCGAATGTGGCTTTTGTTTTGCAATATTGGGCTGAATATATTCGGTGCATCTCTATTCCATTTGTAAATGTCAACGTTAGCAGTTAAAACTTACCACATATTGTGTAATGACATTGTTAGGATCTTCACTGAAATACACTGAGTGCTTTCAGGATGGAAGACCTCCTCATTCTGATTGTGTTCATCTGTAAAATAACAAAAAAGGAGTAAAGCTTTTTGAATTTAGCTTCCCTGCTTTTAAGACAACAATTTTCAAAATAAGTATTTTATTTGGGCAGAGAATCAATCAAAAGTATATTAATTACATAATATAATGTGATTAATCACAACCAGCAAATGTATGTCAGATGTGAGATGGAGGATAGGTGCGTCCAGAGTCTCCTCCTTCTGACACAGTCATACAACTTAACAAATACTTAAAAATGGTCTGGAACTTGTGTGTGCGTGTGAATTGAACTCAGGTCAGGAGAATGTGAATTCTGGAGAATTTTTGGTTTATTTAAACCTCATAACCACCTTGTTTGTACTGTATTAGATTACCAAATGAGTTTTCAATTATTATAATTATAAAGCTGTTTGTGATCAAGTTGTTTTAACTACATTTGAAATACATTTCATGTAAAATCTAGGAAGAAATTGCAAACCTTCCTTCTTTCTGAAGATGTTCACCAGCTTAGAGACAAACTGGTCCAGTTGTGATATGAACTTTGAAGTAAGTGCCATCGTGGTGATCAGTTTGAATTCAGCATTTATCTAGAAAGTAAAACGAGACGATACCTTTAAGTATACATTTGATCTGTACGTTTAGCATTTTAACATTCAATAAAATGAGTTCTTTTTATTCATGACATACCTCCTGATGACAGAAGAGAGCAGGACATCAACTTTTAAACTCTGCAATGAAGGGCATGTCTTTTAGAATCTCCATC
Source organism: Gouania willdenowi (assembly GCF_900634775.1). Taxonomy (NCBI): domain Eukaryota; kingdom Metazoa; phylum Chordata; class Actinopteri; order Blenniiformes; family Gobiesocidae; genus Gouania; species Gouania willdenowi. The sequence continues at coordinate 466,459 of NC_041053.1, forward strand.
CTCCTGTGTGGAAAGGTTTGATCCATTTTCCTTTGAATGACTTCTTCATTATTTCTTTTCTGGACTTCAGTGAGTAGGGTTACCTTCTCTTCCTCCTGACTTTCTTCTCCTTCTCCATCTGGATAATCGGGGCAGAAATTTACCTCTGCTCTTCTTGGTTTTTACCTTGGTTTGGAGAGGCACTGCTATCACTTCTACACTTCAGAGAGTTAATGATCAGTTCTGTGCATCCTAGGCTTCTAAGCTTGGTGTGATAGTTACTCATCTTGTATTTTAAACTTGACTTCCATGCATCAAACCCTGATGTAGAGCCCCGTTCTTTTAAACACAGATGTTTTGAGATGAACCCTCTGCATACGTCATCCCACTCAATGTCTGAAGGGTATGTTTTGTACTTGATTATTTCACTTACCAAGCTTTCTGTAATATCTGACTTCAGCTTTGGAGTGGGGGTTAAAAGAGTTCCATTTTTCTGAAATTCTTGATCTTCCTTGTGCAACTATATATTAACTTCAAAGTCGAAGGTGGGTTTAGGAAAAACGCTCAGCCAAGCTTCTGATCGTAGCATCGAGGATGAAGAGGTTGATGAAGATGATGCTGTTTCTGGAGATGAAAGGATGTCGGTATCAATGGAGTACCTGGAGCTGAGACTGGAGGTGGGGCTCCTAGAAGTTCTCTGAGGACTTTCGTCAACAAGTTCAGGAGCACTCTTGTAAATCACCTTCACTTAGTCCAAATTCTTCAGTTCAGCGGTTGAGGTCACATTCAGGAAAGTATTGAAATCATTGTCTATGTGTTGAAGTCTAAAATCCTTTGTCAGTGAACATTGCTTCTGAATCTCCATTTTCAGTTCCTCCAAACTCGCTGGTATTCCAGATGTCAGAGTCATTTTGAGCGTGTTGTTTTCTCCCAGGACAACAAGTAGCTTTGTTGGGTCTGTCATGGTTTGTCCTGCTTTTCAGTTTTATTCTAAAATAGATAAAAATACACATTACTTATACAGCTACCTCATTGTACACTAAAAATGTGTTATCCTATAATAAAAACAGCAGTGTCCACTCTGCCCCTCCCTGTTTGTGTATCCATCATTGGCTTGTTGAAAGTCTTCATGTCAAAGAAAAAAACATCATAAGCGTTTACCTGAACAGTGGTTGAATCTTTTCAGTGTCACCATTCGTGATGATCCAACTTTGTATCCAGTCAGAGGATAGCGATCCTGCAGCTCATTCAGTTGGAGCAGGCTGACATCTCTTGACGGTGGATCTAGTATGAAGTGTTCGGTGTACCAGGAGCTTCTTTTCTTCACAGCGAACACTAACTTCTCGACCAAAACAAACATGTGGCCTATTTCAACAAACTGTGGCAGACCACCCAATGATCCATGTGCAACTAACATGCTCTTTTTGTAGTCAATTCCATCAAAGGTGACACTCTGGCAGCAGTAATGTCAGGATATTTTTGAGACATACAATCAGCTATTTCATCTTTGAGGAGTTCAACTGGTACAGATGAAACACGTGAAACTTCTAGAAGTGCCTTTTCACAGCTAGATGAATCATATAATGCCCAATCATCAGCTGATGCTTTGTAGCCAAAGACAAAGGTATGTTCCTAAAGCAGTTTGTGTGCCTGACAACATTTTTAAAAAATGTGTGCTTTGATTTGAATCTTATTTTACCACAATAAAGTGAGTGGATCAAACTGATGTATGACAGAAGGATAATGAGAAAGAAAATGATGCTTTGGTAATGATCTTTAATCTGGGAAAACTTCCTTAAACCTATAGATATGGTCCGTAATCTTACTCTCAAGCAATGCAATCGAGGAATCGGTATGGACTGGGCAAACAACCAGTTCAACAATATCTTTCAGATCAAGTAAAATATTCCAGGCTGGTTCATCTTCAGGTATAAGCTGCCCAATAACGAAAGGTATCAGTCTCAGAAAACACCAATTTTTGTGACAATTGCCACCAATTGTGTTTTTACTTCAAAAGGTGTGAGGATTGATGATTAGTCTGATCCCCCCATTTGTAAGGAAATGTCTGAATAAATAGATTAAATCTGTCAGAAGTAATGTACTTTTTGCTAATCAGTAAACAAAAACACACAGCTAGCTCAAAAGGCACAATGCCTTCAAAGAGGTTGTGGGCGAGATCTGGGGGAACCCTTCTGTAACCTTAAAGAAAGATAGGTTGTCAGCCAAAACACAGCTGTTTTTCACCCCGCAACAAGCTACTCCATTCTCACGCGCAGCTGCAACAATGTTGCTCTTCAGTTCTCAACTTAAATTGGCTCCTACAGACTCAATCTCTGAACGTGAAGCTGTACAAAATCTACAAAATTTGTCCACAGAAAAACTTTCCACACATCCAGCCAGGCCATGAGCGCCAAGACTATCAGCAACTACGTACTGAACAGTGCCCCAAATGTCTTTAAAGCATCACTTTTACACAACAAAGCAAGAAATATAGAGGAAAGTGCAGAGTGACTACCTGGTGGGAGATTTCCTAAAAATTAGCAGAGTTCATGCTTTTTTCGAGACGTGCCCAGCGGATTACAGACTTCAAAGTCGTCTATGTAAAGACACAAAGAGATTCTCAGTTCATCCTCAGCAGTCAGAAAATCATTGTTCTCGATAAGACCTATAATGCTTTTCCTTTGCAGACCGGTATTCCTCATCTTTCAATGACTTTTTTGAGTATAGTCTCTGAAGTAGCTGCTGTAAAGATTTAAGGATGGAAACTTATTGGAATGACTGTTTGCTTTGAGGGTTGAGTATATGTTCCACTGGTTCAATGACTTGAAAATGTGTTTTGTAAAACTGTTTGCGTTTGTAAGAGGTTGTGAGAGGACCTTCTTTTGCTATAGCCTTTATCACAGGATTAGAAGACAACGTGTCAATCAATTCTTCAATGATGGTCTGGTTCAAACAAAGACTGTGTTTCACAAGAGATTCAGTAATGTTCTTGAATGACAAAGGCACTGATGCACAGCTAATCAAATAATGTAATTCAGAAAGCAGTTCATCAATTGCTACACTTGGATAATAGTTTTGAAGTTTCAATAACAGAGATGCAAATTTTAACTCTACTGAATCTGATAGGCTGTTGACTTCTACATCAGTTTCATCTGCATCATCACAACCTTCATTTTCTCCAAGATTATCATCTGTACCATCATCTGTTAAACTTTGTTTCTCAACTTTGCTGAAAATACCCAAGTTAAAGTCTTGTAGGTTGTATGGATTGTGCTTCCTGCATTTATGAGTCTTAAAATTACCATAGATATTTGTCTGGAAACTCTTAAACATACAATCCACAGTTTCATTACTTTTGAGATGAGTGTTAATATGAGAAAAATATTCTTGTTCAGAAGTTATGCCACTGCAGGAACATACAGTAAATAGCCGTTAAATGTTGCTGTATTTAAAGCTAGTTTTACCCTCTCAGTGGGATGTGATCTGGTTAAATGTCTATGCAGAGCTTTGAAAGTCTTGACAACACAGTCAGAATATGCACATGGATACGAGCGTCATGAACTAACCTCAAGTGCCTTATTAATAGAGGTCTGGATGACAGACCTTTGCTGCACAACTTGCACTGCCACATTGATAAATCAGTGGAAACAAGAAAATACAAATTAGACAAACTCGTAATAAATAAAAGTTACAAACTATCAACAAAAGCTGCTCTGGTGGAAAGTGAGCTGCTGCCTGTTTGGCATCACAAAGCATGACATTTAGGAGCAGATTCACCAATAAAACAAATAAAAATGTAAAAAATTAAATTAAATTAAAAAAAAAAAACTTTAATATGTCTATTGACTTTTTAATGTTAATTATTTTCTTATACTAGAAAGGTTAACTGTGCTATGTTTTGTGTAAACATTTACTGCAGCGATGATCTCTGCATGTGTCTGCACCTGCCTGTCAGTCGTACTATTTTCCAGTGCTAAAACAATCACAGCAGACAGATCCTGGTTTGATGAAATGCATTGCGCCCACTGGATTAATTTATTCGCATGTCGTCCTCCCATTTTTTGCGCCCCTTAAAAGATCCGCCTCCTATACATATTCAGAGGGAAACATGTTAAATGGATTGAAGGCACATTGGGATGTGCAGCAGCTGCACACTCCTGATTCCCTGGAGTTTATATGCCTTATTAGCTCGTAGAGTGACGTTTGCGTACGTTTTATAAACCTAAACTAGAGCTGGGCGATATTGACTAAAACTAATATCTCAATCATTTTTCTCAAAATGGCGATATATACGATAGATATCTCAATGATTGTAATTCAAATGACGTCTTATCAGAAAGACAAATTTGCTGATAAAAAATGCATCAGAGTCACATTTATTAACAAACATCATCACAAAATGGCTTAAAATTGGCTTTTTCCCCTATAAAGGATACAGCATGTGTGAGTGAGTTCTGTAGTGTGGCTTGTTTTGGGGAAGGTCCGGGTTAGGACGCACTGAGGAATCCATCTTATTGAGCTTTTTAATGCACTTCTGAGAAGTCGTGAAAGCAGCGACTGCTAAAACAAGTGTTTTAAAACAAAATAAGCTATAAAAATATACATTTTCTAAATCACCAACACAGAAAATGTGATTTATCTTGAAACTCGATATATTGCCCAGCTCTACCCTAAACCTTTAGTGAATTCTCCCCTTAGTGTTTAAGTGCTCACTGGGCAAGTGGCTGGTATATTTTGTCAACAGCCAAATCTACTTGTCAGAAAAATTAGGTTGATTTAAAATAAATTAACATGTTAATATGTGTATTTTGTTTTTAATTTTTTTTATGTGGATACCAATTTAATTTACATCTTGTTTTTTTTACACACCAATTACAACTTTCAAAAACATATTTAATTGGAATTTCTTAACTTTTGCTCTAAATCTGAAATATAACAAAGACTTGCACATTGCCTAAAACGTTATAGAGAGAGAAATGCTGCACAATGCACATATTTGCTCTCTGCAGAGAATGGTTATGGATGAGAGGGATTACAATACAAACCAACAACATAAAGGTTCAGCCATTAGCTTTAGAAGGTGTCTATTTGTACGGACAACCCCCGGTGCCACTGCCTTAGCTTTACATTAGCTCTCTGCATAGAACAAGCTACATTTTGATCGCATGGAAATCAAAGCGCACTCAAAATGAAATCGAGAATGGTTTGCCTTCTGCACCTGTCTCCCAGCTCTCCGCTTTTACCGTCTCCTCAGCGCACGCCCTCCATTTGGCTGGTTTCGTTTGGCCATGAATGACAACATGCTGATAGTGGCCTCAAACTCTACTTGTATGTTAAGTAGAGATGTAACGATTCACTCAGCTCCCGATACGATTCGATTCACGATACTGGGTTTACGATACGATTCTCTCACGATTTATTTTACAAAATGGGACTGTAGACAAATGATGACGTAAAATATTACATTATATTTTTTGGGAAAAAAACTAGAAAATACTGTATTATTTTCCTTTTATTTTTCATTGTCAAAAGAATCCCTTGATAAACTATTCAAAACAATGCAATTTAACTAAAAATAATTCTTGAATGAAATAAATAAATGAATAATACAAATGAAAAAGAAGCTTATTAATTTAAATTCTGGTTCTATAGTAAACAATGCAAAACTGCATAATAGTTATTTTTCATTTTAAAAGTGCAACTGAAAATGTATTTTGTGCCTTAATAATTAGACTTTAAAAAAAAAAAAACGAGTCATTGCATTGTATTTATGGAATATATTTGTTTGGACCAGCAGATGGCGCTGGTAGCCCAGTGGTCGGTTGGCATGCAGATATTCTTGCAGTGAAGAAGAGATGCTATGCTAGCAGACAGAGCTAATAGAAAAACATGACTTTTACAGATATTCACGTAATGTTACAGATATTCTTTCGGTGCTAAAGGGGTAATGAATCATTTATGAATATGTTTAAGAGTAGAAGGCGGCCACCGCCAACACTTCTGGGCAAGAGAAGGATAAATATTTATAAATATTTAAAAAAAGTACTGCAATTCAATGTTCACAGTATCGATGTGAACGTGATACCTATGAATTGATTTTTAACTTCCTTACGATTAATCGTTACATCCCTCACGTTAAGGAACGACTAGCGGTGTGTAAACCAATATTAACCCTCTACAAAACATGTGTCCATCTGTGCGTGTTACATATCAGCATGCCGAGGCGTAACTACAGTACATAAAAAGTAGTCACAATTTTACCACAAAATACAAAGACAGTGAAAAACGCACGTCTTTTTACTTCTTATTTACAATATCACGGTTACAATGCGTTTAAAAATCATCATGCTAATCTAAAAGTAACAAAATATATTTACTGTGTTGAAAATGAGAAAGGACCTGTTTTGTCAGATGAAGACGAGTGAAAAAGGCTCGATGATTCAAACTCAATCCACTTCCTGCGTATGCGTGTTGAGCTCACTCTAAGCACACAACTCCGGTGGCAGCAACGGCATCCTCAGAGGGACAAACTTCCTATTGTCTATGCAAACATCCAACGTAAATACTAACTAATGTCCTTGTTTAAATGTAATATTTGGCAGTATTTAATAAAAATTACACAAATAGGTTCACTAATGAGTAAAAAAGTAAAGTTAATGCGTAAAAATAGTAAAAATCACCTATTTAAAAGCAATAGTAGTGAAAGTTTTTTTGAGTGTATGCTATATTTAAAGTGAGAAAGCTGTGTAGCAAATGACAATGCCTTGTCCAAAATCGAGAACAATGTTTTTGTCATCTAGCGTTTGCCCGATTAAATATGTAAATAATGTATAACTTATGACTGTGCATGTATTGATTGCTTTAAAACATCATGCACTTATAAATTCAAATAAATTACAGATTTATGTTATGTCCGTGCTTCTTGTGTTTGCTTACATTCATATACCTACCTGTTGTATCTGACTCAGAGCGTGCAGTGGTTGTGCTCAGCAACGGGCGGTTGAACACTGTATATCGTTCTGTTTTATTTGGTGTACTTTGGCAAGGTGTTTCAGCAAATTACTCGTGTTCCCGCCTTTGCACGCAACGCTTTTATTGCAGTGTCAGTATCTATCTTTGTAAAATAGACCAAACTATTGATCTTTTTGTTCGCTCTGCCATCGTACATGCATCTTACTCAGCCAGCGGAGATTCTCCTTCTGCTGTAGAGGAAGCGAGAACAGGCGAGTACTGGAGTAGCCCCTCCCATCAGTCAGCTTCAAATGTGGGTTCTTAAGGAGTAGCAATGCTTGTTTGAGGCTTGAGGATTAGCGGAACCTTAAAATAACCGTTAACAGGACCGATAAGGATGGAGCTTGTCGGTCCAAGTGAACTGACAGATGTGGCCCCAGGCCCAGGTTTCGGTACCATCCCTATTCAGAAATCATGCCATACTCCTCAGAGGTGATGGAGCAGATACCACAGCACCACCCACTGGTTCTCTTTGCTCATATTACATGTGCTGTTCCAACAGGTTTCCACTTCCTCCAAACACCTTCTTTATTCTCATTCACTTTGCAGTGCTACTGCTCCTGAAACATCCCTCCATCTTTCTGGCCTTGGCCTTGACGTCACAGAGCTCAGGTCCTTTTTAACCATTGAGTGTGTGAGCTACACATGTTTAAGCTGAAGCGCTCATTAGCAGCCCCATCTGTTACAAGACATGGAACTCTTTTCAGTAATAGCTCATTCCCTCAGAATTGAAGCTTTTACATGTGTTTTCAGCAGTATGTGTCAAGGGGAACTGCTGCACTCATAAAACAACTGTATTTAACTATTAGCATTATCTACACAGTGGCAGGTGACAGTAAGATATGCCTCTGTGTTCACTGATGTCAGACTAACAGATGCTAACTTCTCAATGCTAGCCTTAGCCTTCTTCTTTAGCTCATGGTACCTGACTATTTGAAATCATTCCATTTGACCTTTAAGGTCATCAAAGCTGTATGGTCCATCCTAATCAATACCATGGTCTGCCTGAACACAAATAAAAGACTAGATTATTATTATCGATATTTTATAAGCTTTGATGACTTGTACAAAAGTTATGGCATCTTCAAAAGTTTCACCTAAACATTTCCATTTCAGTTTAAAATGTTCAGCTCTGAAATCAGTTCTGAATATGAAGTTATGTGTGATTTTCAGCTTTTTAAATGTATAATTCCTGATATGAGGCGTGGCCTCAGCTGTTTTAAGGTACCTGATCAGGATGTGGAAGGTGTCAGAATGATGTCCCAAGTTGGTAGAGACTGGCCTCCTGCTGTCCTCAGGCCATGATGGTTCCAAACATCCATGAACTCTGTAACTGAGGCAGAAAAGCAAAAAGACGACTGTCATCATCAGGATTCTAAAGCCCTTCTCTCTCCAGGTTAAAAGCTAGAGTAGAGAATGTACACACTTCTCCATAAGTGTTCTAACCTGGAACAATAAGTGAGAAGATTAGGAAAATGAGTTGGTAGATGTTCTGACTATAATACGTACATTGATGCTCAGTGAATTCTGTCATCACTTTAGAAATATATTTCTAACCTAATCTGATCTTTGTAGAGAAGTTGCCTAAAAAACGAAGGGTTCTATTCTCATTAAAATACATTTTAAATAATGGTACAGATAAATGACAGACAGGTGCTCATAATGTAACGACCTCCTGGCTTCTGAAATGATTTTTTTTAATATTATTTAACATTTCCATCTCATAAAAAGAGCAGAACAATGATCAACAGAGCATTTAGAAGCTGTTAGAAATGAATCATTTAGAGACACATTGTTTTTAGTAAGAAAAGGTGATTATTTGTGATTTAATGCAGTGGTTCTCATTTGTTTAAAGGCTTTGTTCTCTCAGATCAATAATTAGACACACACACACACACACACACACACTGCTGGAAGAAAGCATGAACATGTGCACATGTGGGCTTTTGAATAGAAGCTGAATCTATTTTAATGGGATCTACACTGGCAAACCAAGGGTTCCCACTAAAAATCAAGAAATCCAAGATGGCCGCCATCTGTATTGTGAATTTCAATCTTACCGTAACTTTGTGATCTTTGTGGCAAAATGTAGTTTTTTTGGGACCAGGATCGTGATCAAGTATCTTAAAATACTGTAAATTGCATCCAGAGCCAGATATAAGATGGCCACCACGACACTTTACACATGAAAAAGGTAAAATTGTGATTTCTTTGCAGCCAAAATTGCGTATGACAAAGATGAGTTTTAAAGGGTGAAGGATTTGATTTAAATGAATTAATATCCATTGTGATCCTGGTGTATCCATAACTTGGATAGACTATCCTTCTATCCTATTCTGTTCACTAACCCCAACCAGTCAAAGCAGATGTTCTCCACCTCTGAACCTGGTTCCACTGGAGATTTCTTCATATAAAAAGTTTTTCTTCCTACTGTCGCTAAATGCTTGTTCATGTGGATCTTGTTGGGTTCTTTCTCCTTTCTTACTATGGACTTTTTATTTTGTTCAGCGCTTTGAGATGCCTTTGTTGTATTTTGCACTATATAAATAAAGTTGAATTTAATTGAATAAGAATTAATCTGAGGATCTGTTTATTTTGTAGCACTTACCAACATGTACAATGATTAAACTCAAACTTTTGATGTAGATATCTGATTAATATTTAGATAAATAGAACAAATTCTTTTCTGGAAGATACCTGGCGGCCATCTTGGATCTTGTCCTGAGCACAATTTACAGTATTTTGAGATGTATTATTGGCTTCATTGACCCTAAAAACCTATAATTGACAACTGAGATCATGAGAATATTAATAATAATAATAATAATAATAATAATGTATCCTTTAATAATCACCATAGTGAAATTCTTTCTCTGTATTTCACCCATGTTTCCTGAGGGATAGCAGTGGGCTCCCACATTGTACTGACTGGGGAGCCCTTAGAGTTAAGGGACCTGCTCAACATCCCACAGTGATGGACCAGGTGAGATTCAAACTGGTGACCCTCTGATCACAGGCCTGCTTCCTTAACCACTAGGCCCACCACTGTCCAAATCATGTTTTTATGTCAAAATATCCACATTGGCAATACTGATGGTGGTCATCGTGGATTTCTTGGTTTGCCAGCGTGAATGCCATTAAAAATGGATTCAGCTCCTCAAAAACACATGTTCATGCTTTCTTCTAGAAGTCAACATGTTTTGACATATCTGCTGTGCTCCTCATTGTAAACTTTCACTAAGAGCTTTGATCAGATCAATGAGTTTCTGTCCCATCCTCTTCACTCCAGTGGATCTGTCTTATTTCTGCTCTGACTTTGTCAGAATCAGGTCCTCCATGACTGTCTCCTTCCTATAAACGGCTCCTCCATCACTGACAGGATGGAGCAGAGTGAGTCACTGCTAACTGAAGACATTCATCTGAAGAAAACCAACAGCTTTCATAATGATGATGCTGACTTAGCAGGAACGTGTGTGAAAGCTGCTCTTACTCAGTTATAGATCTGTGTACATAGAGTCTGTGAGTCAGAGAGAACACAGCGTCTATAACAGCATTAATAACCTCATTCAGGACAGACGGCACTCAGGAGGTAAAGAGGGTCCTCAGACCACATTTTCCCTCTTCATTCATTCTGTTGAAGCAAAACTGATGTTTTAAAACTAGAGTTGTGACTCCATTAAAACATATATCTAATTAATTATAGACAGTAATTAATTCATCTCAATTAGACACGAGAAGCAACATTTACCATTTTATATGTATTTTGGTTCATGACTGAATCATTGAAAACAATAAATGATAAACATAAATAGTGTTTATTAATCACATCACTGAGTGCTAACATGTCTTTATGGATTTATAGTAAACTTTTTAAAACAAACGTGTTTTTGTATTAAAATAAAAGCATCACTTATTCCAGAACATTCCAGAGAAATATAAACTAAACAATGTAAAATATTTATAATATCTGTAGATATCATGAAATAAACAGAACAACTGATGAAGATGATGAATTTATTCTGAAATAGTTTTTCTACATAACAGTTGATAAGTTGGATCAGACGATGCTATCTGTAGCAGTGCTTCTAGCCCCGCCCACATCCTCTACCACAGAGTGGTCGACTGTCACTACAATCATTTATCACTGACTTTGTTCATTTGTCACTCATGGATTTATTATTGGTTCTGAACCCTGTCTGAGTGTCAGTGTGGATTGGAGACACTGTCTGCTCTACTAGGACCATTGTCCCTGCTAGCTGCTACATGTTAGCATTGAGGTGCTAGCTGCTACATATTAGCATTGAGGTGCTAGCTGCTACATATTAGCATTGAGGTGCTAGCTGCTACATGTTAGCATTGAGGTGTTAGCTGCTACATCTTAGCATTGAGGTGTTAGCTGCTACATGTTAGCATTGAGGTGTTAGCTGCTACATGTTAGCATTGAGGTGCTAGCTGCTACATATTACCATTGAGATGCTAGCTGCTACATGTTAGCATTGAGGTGCTAGCTGCTACATGTTAGCATTGAGATGCTAGCTGTTACATGTTAGCATTGAGGTGCTAGCTGCTACATGTTTAGCATTGTGCTGCTAGATGCTACATGTTAGCATTGAGGTGTTAGCTGCTACATGTTAGCATTGAGGTGTTAGCTGCAACATGTTAGCATTGAGGTGTTAGCTGCTACATGTTAGCATTGAGGTGTTAGCTGCTACATGTTAGCATTGAGATGTTAGCTGCTACGTGTTAGCATTGAGGTGTTAGCTGCAACATGTTGGCATTGAGGTGCGAACTGCTACATGTTAGCATTGAGGTGTTAGCTGCTACATGTTAGCACTGAGGTGTTAGCTGCAACATGTTAGCATTGAGGTGCTAGCTGCTACATGTTTAGCATTGTGCTGCTAGATGCTACATGTTAGCATTGAGGTGTTAGCTGCTACATGTTAGCATTGAGGTGTTAGCTGCAACATGTTAGCATTGAGGTGTTAGCTGCTACATGGTTAGCATTGAGTTGCTAACGAATACATGGTTAGCATTGAGTTGCTAGCTGCTACATGTTAGCATTGAGGTGCTAGCTGCTACATGTTAGCATTGAGATGCTAGCTGTTACATGTTAGCATTGAGGTGTTAGCTGCAACATGTTAGCATTGAGGTGCTAGCTGCTACATGTTTAGCATTGATGTGTTAGCTGCTACATGTTAGCATTGAGGTGTTAGCTGCAACATGTTAGCATTGAGGTGTTAGCTGCTACATGGTTAGCATTGAGTTGCTAACGAATATATGGTTAGCATTGAGTTGCTAGCTGCTACATGTTTAGCATTGAGGTGCTAGCTGAGGCTAGCAGAACTTTACTGATTCACAAACTCTTTCTCTCACATTTTTCACACAACTGGGCTTTAGTTTTACATCCAGTGTTTTTATTGAAACTAAATTAACGTCCACAAAGCACAGCAACAACTTCTCTGGTTTTCCTGTTTCTTGTGTTATGGTCTGTGTATCATTATTATGGGTATACTGGGAACTCGTGAAATAAAGGTTCCATTAACGCAATAAAGTCCCAGCCCTAGTTAAAACTCTTTAAGATTTGGTTAGGCATTAACATTATTATCCTCTTTAGGAACCTTTGGCTAATCTTCATATAATCTAGATGTTTAAAGTCTAAAGCTGTTTTAATTGTTTAACATTTCATAAACTTTGATTGTTTTCATTGTTGAGAACTCGTTCGATCCAACCTGAGAATAGTTGCTATGTATTATTTCTTCCAAAGATGGCGTAGAGCTGCTGATGTGGTGCGTGCACAGTAGACTTCAATGATCAATGGATCCATGTTTAAAGCTCCATCATCAGAGCTCAGTGTCACCTTGAGAAAAGCTCAGAGCAAAATAAAACATCACACTTTATTGAGCCTTTCCCAGCAGAGCTGACATAAAGTCAAGTGAAAATAAAGGAGAATAGTCTGAGTGTTGGTCAGCAGAACGTTGGCCAGAGGGAGAGCAGCAGTGAAGGCTCACAAGGTCAGATGGAGAATAGTGCTGAGAGAGAACTTTCTCCTCAGCTGATCATTGCTTAAGTTCTGAGCTTGTTCTGGAGCTAAAGAGTCACATGTGAATGATTATGTTAGATGGAGAGAGCAGGAGGTAGAAACCAGGAGAAAACATGTTCCTCTGCTGAGAGCAAAGTGACATCAGCAGCAGCTGATTACAAACTCATTTACACACATTTTAATTCACCAGATTCATGTTTCATGATAAACAGATGATGAGACACATCTTAGATGAACTTCCTTATTTACAATGAAGTCCTAAGATCTGCTCATCATGTTCAGTGAAGGTAATAATAATAATAATAATAATAATAATAATAATAATAATAATAATAATAATAATAATAATAATAATAATAATAATAATAATAATCTGTAAGGACACACGAAAACCTGTTATTCAGAATGATCACTTGATTTCATTAAATAATTAATTTTTAAAGACTATTTTATTTTGATTTTGTCAAAGCTAGAAATCCACTTTCACACAAGTACGTGTTGGAAAATAAATGAAGTTCTAATTATGGTAGATTGTGTCTCTTCCATTTGAAGTTTCTATATGAGATGTTTACTGTATATAAGATTTATTACCAACAATAAACGTGGGGGGTGAAAGTATCTAATAACTTTTTATTTGATTACTATTTCATTGAGTTTCTTTCAAAGGCGTTAAAAGTACCAGTTCTTCAGTACTGAAGTAAAAGTAAAGATACTTGAATAAAAAATGACTCTAGTAAAAGTAAAAGTATTGACGTTGTTCCTTTACTTAGTCAAAGTAAAAAAGTACATGATACTAAATGTACTTAAGTAAAAAAGTAAAATAAACGTCCCTTCAATAATAGACAGGGTTTTTAAACCAGCAAATTCCATATCTTTTATTTTTCTAAGAACTTGTAGAAAACTGGTTCAAATAAATGTAATCTGTTCCCTTTGAATATCTGAAGAATTTAGAACTCATTATAAATACAATTTATAAATAAAATGTGTCACGAAAAAAAATAAAAAAAATAAAAAAAATAAAAAATTAAACCCAGATCAGCTTTGATTTAACATTTTTAAAAACTTGAAAATATTAAGTATAAAACTAAGGAACCTGTGTAACATAAAAAAAAGCTCAAACTATGTATGGAGTAGAAAGTACAATTATTTGTTTTAGAAAGTAAGAAGTAAAAGTAAAAAGTCGCAATAAATAAATACTCAAGTAAAGTTCAGATACCAGAGGTGTGTTTCATAAAGGAGGATTAACAAACTCTGAGTCTATCCATAAACTCTGGATTAACAAACTCTGAGTCTATCCATAAACTCTGGGTTAACAAACTCTGAGTCTATCCATAAACTCTGGGTCAACATATCCAGTGATGGTAAACTCTGTGTATCTGATTCCATTACAGCTGGTATGAAGTGGATCAATCAACCCTGAGTATGTAAAAATGGATCAGAGATTACTCAAACTGCCATGACAACCAAACGGAAAATAGTGATTTATTCACCCTGATGGTGAAATAAGCTGGTGTTTGATGAATATGATCCTGTTCTAAAGGTGTGTTCAGTCTTCAGTGACTATAGTGGCTTAAATCACCTGTAATTAGTCACACTTTTTGGTCACTTCATCACTTTATTGCTTCAGTGACATGACAAGTGGTGAATAATATGAATAAAATGTGTCTGAGGAGACGTGTCAGCATCATAGGATGTCTGTATAGAGAGTCCTCCTGTTACACTGGATATAAACACAGTGACTGCTGCTTCATATCTAATCATTTATATTGATTTTTAATGTAATATTGTCGCCAGAGTCATCTCAACGTCCTATAAAATGTCATAAAAAAAACACTGAAGTGGGATGCAAACCCACGACCTATCGCTTTCAAGAGCAGCGTCACAGTTCACTGCACTATCATAGATATGTGATCTACAGATTTAACTGTATAATAATATAAAACAACAATCAAGCCTTAAAAATGTATTAATTTAAATGATCATCTCCTTTATATTATCTACAGGTTTGTATTCAGTGAACTTTACTACAGACGTCAGTAGATGTTTTAATGTAGATCAACCTCTCAGTTTGTTTCACTTAATGATCTATATCTACAATGTTATAAAGAAAATTACAGTTTGTACAAAAAACAAAAAAAACATAAATCAACACAACATTAGTAATGATGTGAACACGTCTGTGGTGTGTGATGTCACTAATGTGTTCCAGAGAAAAGTGTTAAGGTTTATTAAAGTGTTCAGGTGGGCGGAGCCAGGTAGAAACCCAGGGTTTCTTTGATAAAACCTGACAGTGACCAGGTTTAGTTCATGGACAATGTTGCCATGGTAACATACTCAGAGAAGAACATACTGAGATACTCAGAGTTTCATCATTTAAGCCTGAACATACTCAGAGTTTGAACATAACCCGCTTTATGGAATAAACCTCAGATGTACTTGTACTTGAGTAGATATATCAGTACGCTTTACATCTCTGTTCCTGACTCCGCCCCCTCCTATAGAAACTAGCACCTGTCGACTGTGATCTATGGGAGGGGTTTCAAGTGTTAACTGAGAGGAATTGTGTGTATTGAGTAGGTAGTTAGCATAGTTAGCGTAGCATCTTGAGCTCCGTCTAAACCCTGAGGATGAGGAGGATGAGAATCTTCTGGATTTATTTCCTCTGCTCATTCTCACACTGATCATTTCTGAACTTTTTTACTTATTTTTATCACATCTGAGTTTAGTCTTTAACAATCATTGTTTAAGTTGAATCTAAACAGATGTTTGTTATTTCTTCTGTTGGTCTGAACCAAACACCCACCTCATGTCTTCAGACCTTTCTCTGTCATATTTCAAACACAGCATCAGTAACAGCTTTTTTCACTTAACTTTTTATTTTGCAGCTAAAGATGTGGTGAATAGAAGGGAGCGGGGGTGAAATATAGGAGCTCAAAGTTTAGATAAAGAAGGGAGAGAATTCTAAAGCGTTGCAGAGCAGAGAGTCAATGTGACTGTGTCTGAGCAGCAGAGCTTTATGATCACATGTATTTAGTTAATGTCAAAATTAGCTTTATATCTTTTTATGTGGAGATCAAGACGTCTGCTGATGGTTTTTCAGATGATGATGAAAAAGCAGTGATCAATAAATGTTAATAGCTGCTAAATGAGCCA
Organism: Gouania willdenowi; assembly: GCF_900634775.1. Taxonomy (NCBI): domain Eukaryota; kingdom Metazoa; phylum Chordata; class Actinopteri; order Blenniiformes; family Gobiesocidae; genus Gouania; species Gouania willdenowi. The sequence continues at coordinate 482,642 of NC_041053.1, forward strand.
ATTAGGACAAACTGTTTATAAAAAAGTACTAGAAAACCAACTCTGCCGCCGGTTCCGGCTCCACGCACCCGGCCACCAACTCCCAGCTTGCCAGAGCCCTCTTCCTCTGGCCCGCCGGAGGTGACTTCATCTGGGTCACCAGAAGCCACTTCATCTGTCTAGCCAGAGGTGGTCACGTCTGTCTCGGAGACTCTGCTCCTCTGCTTCGCCTGCGCCGCCTCATGGGAGGCCGCCAGAATCCTGCTCCTCGGTCCCTCGTCCTGTCTGTCCTGCAGACCGCCCGACCAGCTCTCTCCAGTCCTGTATGGCCTGCCGCCCGGCAGACCCCCAGACCATTGTTCCCCAGTCTGGTTTTTGGGGGAACATTTTGTATGGATTCCCATTCAGGCCTCCTCCACTATTTAGCTGAGTGCTTGGAAACAGTATGGCTGCTGGATCATTGTATTGTCTGATGTCAATGTGTATTGTCAACCCTCCTCGTGTCCTGCTGCGTTTTGTTCCTTGCTCCCTATACCTCCTTGTGTCTTTTTGGATTTAAGTTACTCCACCTTTTTCTGCATTTGGGCCCACACCAAATAATGACAGTAACATGCCAGTTTATTACTTATCATTAACTATGATATTGATTACAGAACCTCATAGTTATCAGATTCTCAGCACATCTTCTGTTATTTTGATCGAGGATTAAAATAACACAACCTCGTTCTATCTTGGCTATGTCCCCTCTGACCCGACGATGTACAGAGCCATAAACCCTCTCACCTTTGGAACAATAAAAGAGCAATCCATCCATCTGCTTTCTTCAGCTTTATCTGGGGCCGAGTCGCGGAGGCAGCAGTCTCAGCAGAGATGCCCAGACCTTCCGATCCACGCACACCCCCTCCAGCCGTTCTGGGGGGACCCCGAGGCGACACCAGGCCAGCTCAGAGACATAGTCCCTCCAGCGTGTCTTGGGCCTTCCACGAGGCCTCTTCCCAATAGGACATGCCTGAAACACCTCCCGAGGGAGGCGACCAGGAAGCATCCAAAACAGATTTCCGAGCCACCTCAGCTGGCTCCTTTCGACGTGAAGAAGCAGCGACTCTACTCCGAGCTCCTCCCGAGTGACTGAGCTTCTCACCCTATCTTGATGGGTGCGCCCAAGCCACCCTGCGAAGGAAACTCATTTCGGCCGCCTGTATCCGCAATCTTGTCCTTTTGTGTAGGAACGTAGATTAGTAAATTGAGAGCTTTGCCCGCCGAATAAGCTCCCTCTTCACTACAACAGTCCGATATAGCGACCGCATCACTGCTGACACCGCACCAATCCATCTATCGATCTCACGCTCCATCCGACCCTCACTCGTGAACACGACCCCGAGATACTTGAACTCATCCACAAAGCACATGTGGACTGGTTGGGAGAACTCCCACGAACCCTCGAGCACCCGATGAACAGTATAGAGCTGGTCCAGTGTGACGCGACCAAGACGAAAACCGCATTGTTCATCCTGAATCCGAGGTTCGACTATCGGCCGAATCCTCCTCTCCAGCACCCTGGAGTAGACCTTGCCGGGGAGGCTGAGGAGTGTGATCGCTCTGTAGTTGGAGCACACCCCCCGATCCCCCTTCTTAAAGAGAGGGACCACTACCCCGGTCTGCCAATCCAGACACTGTCCCCAACTGCCACGCGATGTTGCAGAGACGTGTCAACCAAGACAGTCCTACAACATCCAGAGACTTAAGGTACTCAGGACGAATCTCATCCACCCCCGGAGCCCTGCCCCCGAGGAGCTTTCCAACAACCTCGGTGACTTCAGCCCGGGTGATGGGCGAGTCCGCCTCTGAGTCCCCAGCCTCTGGTTCCTCATCGGAAAACGTGGCAATGGGATTAAGGAGACCCTCAAAGTACTCCTTCCACCGCCCGACAACATCCCCTGTTGAGGTCAGCAGCTCCCCCCCCCTGCACTGTAAACAGTGTTGGTGAAGAACTGCTTCCCCCTCCTGATGCGCCAGACGGTTTGCCAGAATCTCTTTGAGGCGACCAATTGTCCTCCTCTATGGCTTCTCCGGACTCCTCCCAGACCCGAGTTTTTGCCTCTGCGACCACGTGGGCTGCAGCACTTCTCAATCACCCCTGTCCAAGTCTCACTGTCGCAGCCCATGTGGGTGTTGAAGTCCCCCAGTAGAACAATGGAGTCCCCAGTCGGGACACCGTCTAGTATTCTTCCCAGGGACTCCAAGAAGGCCGGGTACTCTGCGCCAATGTTGGGCCCATAGGCCGAGACAATGGTGAGAGACCTGTCCCCAACCCGAAGGCGTAGGGATGCGACCCTCTCATTCACTGGGGTGAACTTCAACTAGTGGTGGCTGAGCTGGGGTGCAATAAGCAAGCCCACCCCAGCCCGCCACCTCTCCCTGCGAGCAACGCCAGAGAAGTGGAGCATCCAGCCTCTCTCCAGGAGTTGGGCTCCAGAGCCCAAGCTGTGCGTGGAGGTGAGCTCGACTATATTTAGCCGATACCGCTCAACCTCCCGCACAAGCGCAGGCTCCTTCCCCCCCAGCGAGGTGACGTTCCATGTCCCAACAGCCAGAAGCTGTGGATGTGGACCGGGCCGCCGAGGCACCCCCCTTGACTGCAACCCAGTCCTCTCTGCACCTGATCCCTCTGCGGGTGGTGGGTCCACAGGACGACGTGGGCAAAGGGCCGACTACCATTAGAGCCCCAACCCCAGGCCTGGTTCCAGGTTGGGGCCCCGGCTGCGCCATACCGAGCGACGTCACGGTCCTTGTTTTTATTTTGTCCATAAAGGGTCTTCTGAACTGCGCTTAGTCTGACCCGTCACCTAGGACCTGTTTGCCTTTGGAGACCCTACCAGGGGCATAATGCCCCAGACAACATAGCTCCTTGGATCATTCGGGCACTCAAACAACCCCACCACGTTAAGGTGGCAGTTCACGGGGTTGAAAGAGCAAAAACAAATGATATAAAACTTTTAGGTTTTTCATTGACAAACGTAACAAATTGTTAAGGATTATAACTGAATAAAACATGTAACAGAGGGGATGGGGCGGGTAAAAGCGGAGCAGGATGCTACATTCAAAATCATTATGTTCTTAGCTTCACCTTTTTAAAACCATTAGTTTATAGAACTTGTTAGTGATGCCAATCATAAAATCAGTTCATCAATAAAGAACATTGATCATTGTAAAGGTTTGTTTGTTTGGTCATTAAGTCGTTTAGTTCAGTGTAAAAACTGTTCATGATTGATTCATAGAAACCTGATTGGCTCTAAAGTCACACTGATAGAAAGTGGAAAAAAATCAAGTTTACAGGAAGGAAATGAAGAATGAGAAAGAATTAGAGATCAATGCTTTATCACAGTTTGATTTGCTGATCATTACAGTGGTGATTTTCCCCCTGAGCTCAGAAAGAACAACTGATCTTTACTGCAGGTAATTCATATAGTTTGTTGTTGTAATTGACGTCTTTCTTTCTGTGTGTGAGATTGGTTTGTGTGTGGATTAATGAGGAAGTATTTTCATCAGTTACATGGAGGTGGTGACAGAAACCATAGAGGAAGTGTTCAAACTCAGTGTGGGAGAGTTTTTCTCTACAAGAATAAAAACAACCAGTTTAATAATGTGTACAACTGTGAGATAAAAGATATGAGAACATTCACTGTAACAGTAGAGACACAGAAAACACCACAGTGTTGGTAAAAGGTCGCCAGATGCCTTCAAGAAACTAAGAATATTTTCAATTTAAGCCCATTTTTGCTTATTTTTTACAGTTTTTCAGCAACTACACCAAACTTTCCATATTTTAACCTATTTTCATCACTTTTTTTTGCCTTATTTTTGCTCCTTTTAATGTAGTTTTGCTACATTACTCACATATCTGACACTTCTCCATCACAATTTATTTTGCACTTCCAAGACATGTTCAGCACTTATAAACCCTTTCCACCACTTTTCCACCTAATGTCACATATGTGGACCTATTATTGTCACTTTTATTCTCTTTTCACCATATTTCATGATTATTTTTGCCATTTTAACCATATTCACCATTTTTAATGCCCATTAATTCCAGTAAGATTGTTTTTGTCTTTGTGAATAGTTTTTATAGGAGCGGGGTGGAGCTAACAGTGACACACAATGGTCCAATGACATCACAGAATCTTGTTCTCAGCCAATAGCAAACATCTATTGTGTTATTCTGGTTTCAACCCATAGAGGGCAGTCACTTTGACATGTTACTAAGTAAAGACCACAAATGTAAATAGCTTGACTACAATGTTGAGAGTTGGATCCATAAACAGCTCTACTTTATACACAAATACATTTGACTTCAGCAGAAAAAGTGTTTTTATAGTTTAGTTACTCTGACTAGAGAACATTGTTACACTGTATGGTGGACACACAGCTACATGTAAATGTCCTCACAGTCAACCCAGATAAACTTTAATCATTCATCTTGATGCTCAGTGATGTCTTCATCCTGCTTGTTCTTTCTACACTCAGTGAGATGCGTTTTGTTTCCTTACTGTCTATAATAAGTTATTGGTGGATGAATGTTCTAGTTGTGTATTTTTAACTGATGTTAGCTTGGTAAGGCTCTACAGTTCTCTCCTCATCCAGGATTAGCTTCACAAAGCTACGGCTGTTTTTCAATCATCTCTAATTCTTTAATGAGATGATTGTGTCTGTTTCTACTACTTTATGGTGTGAACGTGTGGTAGAATGAGTGTTTTCCTGCTGCTTGGTCCCTGGTGTGTTACTTCCAGCTGCTGCTAAGCTTCATTTCTCTAACTTTTGCTTGTGTGCTCATTTTTAAAGTCTGGAGACCATCAGTCCAACCAGTGCTCACAATGGTTCCTGTCAGAGTGCTGAGAACATTGTTTCATTACAAACCACCTTAGTGGCTTTAGGTAAAGCATCACACACTGCCCTGTACCTTCATTCTACCAGTTAATGTCTGCATTTAGTTATTATAAGGCTGAGAAATGAACAATGAACATATCATGTTCTCTTGTTTCTGATGATTTGGATATATAGAAAAGTTACAGTTCCACTGCTGGCTGAAGTGATCAAACAAATATGAAACAAAGCTTCAGCATGGAGAAAAGCTGTTCTCAGTCCTTTATATAGTGAAATAAATCAGTGAGGATCTGTTTAAAGATGACGTTCAGCTCCAAAGATACTGAAGCACATGGAGGAAATCTTAAAAATCCTCTATTTAAACTTTTCACAAATGTACTGACAACATTAATGAGCACTAGAGCATGAACCCTATTGGTTGTGGTGATGATATGACCTTTGACCTTTCCTGCAGCGCCACCATCAGGTCAAACCTTCACTGTTACAGTGAGTGGATCTGGAAAATATTTCATTTTGGGCCCATATATTTCAATTTGAGGTGAACATTCATGACTCTCACATAATTAACCATTTTGATTGATGTTGATGACATATAAACAGATTTATTCACTTATTTTTATCTCCTTTTTATGTAACAGATTTGATGTTGTTCACTATAAAGTCCTCTGTCTCAGACACATTCTCCTCTACGTCACTTTCACTGTGAAAGAGCTGTTCCAAAACCTCATTGATGGTAAAGCTTTTCAGAGAGAGAGAGAGAGAGTTAGAAACAGATGATGGAGAACATCAGAGTGTCCTCTACAGCTGATAGAGCAGGAATGATAAATATTTTATTTCAGCACATTGAAAAACATCATCATGGTAATTTTATGCTTAATCAATTGAACCCATAAAACGAGGAAAAGTCATGAAATATGAAGCAGAAAAAATAAAGTCATCTATTATTATTATCATTTTTTTTTCTTCCGGCCTGGGGCGGCGCCTGGGTTCTCAGAAATGGCTATTGCACTCGTACTGGGCTTAGACACGTTGATCCCAAATACCAGTTTTAAGTATAACCACTCACTCCTTCCCTTTGTTCACGCCCACCACCATTTTACTTAAGCTAAGTGCTGTGTCACCACCTTATATTTACACACTTGTCACCAAACTGGCTGAACTGATTACACAACACAAAAAGCACAAAAATAACATCACATTTTACTCTCACCTTAAAACAGTCAACTCTTCCCCACCCCTTCTATTGTCCTACCCTGACTCCCTCTTCCCTGTTCCCTTCCCCCCTCACCCAGGTGTAACACTACCCTCTTGTTTTACATCCTCCCTATAATAAAGTATTTCTTACCCTTACTTAAGGAGGACTGGTGATTGTCATTTATTTAATTGCAATAATAAAACATGCATTTCTGTCTTTAAAAGATTGCACTTCATGTAGTGTTGACCTTTGACATCATGTGCAGACAAAGTAAAACAAAAACAAAACAACTATAATTTTTTTAATTTAAACATTGAATGGGGTCAAATTGACCCCAAATGTAATATGAGGGCTAAATAACCACATTAAAGCTGTAGATGGTGGGAAAATATAGAATGGAAGTTTATTACATGGTTTGACCACAGACTGTGCTACCATGGTAACTGATGGAGCTAAACTCTAAAGTCCAGCTGTAAAATAAAGACTTTCTCTAGTGTCTGTGTGACACCTCACAGGTAAAGAACAATGAGCTGTTTCCTTTGAACGTGTCCACCATGTGGAGGAGGTGACCTGTCTAGTCTGTCTCACACAAACTACTTCCTCCCACGTCTCTCAACTTTCCATATTATTCCAGACACTAAAGTTTTCTACAGTGAGGAAACAGAGATGAAGAAAGGCAGAGAAGTTTCTGGAACAATGACAATCTCATCCCTCAGCCTCTCAGTGTGTTAAAGCTCCACTAATGAAGGCTTTACTGATCAATACGTGTGTGTTATTGATACACACTGAACCTCATCAATCACACACTGTCAGTAACTGCTGTTTTTTTAACACATCATGGTCCTGATTTATCAACCATTGATACGTTCAGATCTGAGCCGACAGCGTGTGTTCAACTAATATCACACGCTTCAGTATTTATCAATAGTGACGTGATCGTACACTACGATCAGATCTTGATTTGATTTAATTCTGACCAAACACAAAGTGTGTAACATAAACAATAATGCAAAAATTATTAGTAACATAACTGATAATGTTCATTACAAAAATTTGAATTGACGCATTTGTTTAATGTTGTAAATTGATGATAAAATAAGACCGGTGTCCGCTTTCTGCTGCAGTACCATATATGAACTACTGTGGAACCATATATGAACTGTTACGGTACCATATATGAACTGTTGTGGTACCATATATGAACTACTGTGGAACCATATATGAACTGTTACGGTACCACATATGAACTACTGCTGTACCATACTGTATATGAACTGTTATGGTACCATATATGAACTGTTGTGGTACCATATATGAACTACTGTGGTACCATATATGAACTGTTGTGGTACCATATATGAACTACTGCTGTACCATATATGAACTGTTACGGTACCATATATGAACTACTGCTGTACCATATATGAACTGTTACGGTACCATATATGAACTGTTACGGTACCATATATGAACTGTTACGGTACCATATATGAACTGTTATGGTACCATATATTAACTGTTACGGTACCACATATGAACTACTGTGGTACCATATATGAACTGTTGCGGTACCATATATGAACTACTGCTGTACCATATATGAACTGTTACGGTACCACATATGAACTGTTGTGGTACCATATATAAACTACTGCTGTACCATATATGAACTACTGCAGACAGAAATTGAGATCTTATGTGCTCTGAAAAAGGAACAAAGAAAATCCATCATCTGTAGCAGCTGTAAACTTGTAAAAACTTCAACCAATGGAAAAAAAAGGAACTGTTTTTTTTAACCAATCACGTCTCCCTGCTCGTTCTCGATCCCTCACTTGCACGAGCTCACACTGAAAGTGCGTCACTGCTGACAGAGTAAAAACAGAGTTTTTGGTCACGTTTTTTAACATATATAATGATGAAGTTTAATGTTTACTTACTGCTGAATGAGACATGAGACAACAACGTTTCTACACAATACAAGCGATAAGCTGAGCTCCTCTTCTGCAGCAGCTGTGAGCATGCATGTGAGTGAGACAAACCACAGAGGGGATGGGGGAGGGGGGTAAAGGCGGAGCCGTCGGGGAAGCTACATTCATGCTAGCTTTCGAAAATCACCTACCCTACCTTTAATGTTTGGATGAACATCTGGTAAGAACCTCTAAATAACCACAGGTTTAATATAAACTCCTGTTTCTAGGACATTTACTTCAAAACAAATCAGGAAACTTAGACTTAAACACCATTTAGTTTGGAAACTTAAATTGAATTATTTATTTATTTGTAAAGTTTGGAAAATTGAGTCTGATAAATGAGCTAAGGTAAAATGGTTAAAAGTAATTGGTTTGATAAGTAGTTTAAAAAGTATTTACATTGCTTAAAAATGCTGTGGTTTAAAACTGTTTATTAATACCTGAGTTAAAGTATTGAGTTAACTTACTTTTGACAATCTGATTTTGTTAAAAACGTGGTTAAAAATAATTAAAAATATTAGTTTCTTTGTTAAGACTGGGAAAATAAATACTATCCACACATGTTAAATACTGTTGAAATACCAATAAATTAAAGTAATTGATTAAGAGTAAAAATGGAAAAGCTTATTTTAAAAATGGTACTGATTTAAAACTGTAAAAACTAAATGAAATACCTAAAAAATGTTACAAAAATGTTGAAAAGCTAAATGTGATTTCAAGGACAAATGGTTTTCTAATTGTTCTGTACTGTGTATTTTTCTTTTGAGATTTTTCATTTTATCCAGTGCTTCTCAATTATTTTCTGTTTCAATCACTGCAAATATACAGTATCTCACTAAAGTAGGATTGGAAAGAGTTCATCATCAACATGTGAGGAGATTTTACCCAGAAAATGATTTAATGCATCTCACTGATGCACAAAAGCCATAATTGAGGTCAGAACCTGAATCTCCCTTTTTTCTAAGTGTGTGCGTTTGTTTGAAGACAAGTAATCTTTAGAAACTTTAACTCATGACTGTGTGCGACTAAAACGATTATCAGTTATATAAATTAACATCAGTTAATAGCATCTGTTGTTTGTGTTGGAATCGCAGAAACACAGAGAAAATATCAACAACAACAACTCAGAACAGCCTCAGTGAAGAGCATCCACAAAGTCAATCCTTCCTTTTTTTACATTCACTGTAGAAAGTACCAAAAATGTTCTGACCTTATCTTTGCTGAAGGTCTGGTAGCTCAGGTGTTGGTCTCCATCGTTTAAAAGCTGTTGTTTTTCCTCAAAAGAAAGTTTTTTTATCGTCTCTAGCGCTGTCATCCTGACTCTAGTGTTATCCTGCCCACTAGCTAGAGAACGTAGCAGCTACCATGCTGTATCAATTCACTAATGCACTGTGAACGTACGTATAGCATTTAGCATAGCACGGTTACATCAAAAGGCAACGTAGAGAGCTGCCTTTTTACGTAAATGGTTTTCATCTTGGGGAACTGACTACACATGTGCAAACACATAAAAACACGCTATGGGAACGGGCAGATCAGCAATGTGCTTTTGAAAGGGGGCGTGGTCTCCTCCTGGCTTACAGTGGACACTGTGCAGCATCTCTATGAAAAGCACAAAATGCTGACACTTTCAAACTTACTACTGCAAAATAAATAATTTATGATTATATTATAATTAAAACAAATAATCAAAATATCAATTCACCCTTTGGTAGGCACTGCCTACCTTGCCTACCCTGACGGCATGTCACTGATATATGTCACTGATATATATATATATATATATATATATATATTACGGAAAAAAATTAGGGTCAATTTTGACATGCTTAACATGCTACAATCAGTGCTACACACAGAGCTACACAGTCTGTATGTGAGCTAATGATGCTAATGATGGTGAACAGTGACAGGATGTGTCATTTGTAGTTTAACTAGTCTTTGCATACATATTATTTACAATTGAAAAGAAAACAAGTCATACAAAACATTGGATATTTAATTCATTTTGACAAAACACTAATGAGCCTAATGCTGCGTTCACACCAAACGCATTTTCTGCGGGACCGTTCGCGTCTGTCGCGCGAAACCTTCCGCAGGATTCGCAGGATCAAAAAATGTTTCCCTATTTGCTTCATATTCGCGTCTGAAGCGAAGCTCCGCCCACCAGACTTCCAAAACAGGCTCTGTTTGTTTCCACCATCAACAATGGAGGACCTCCATCAATTCACTGCTCCTTATCCTCGGAAGGGGAAGAAACGTCGGCTTTCCTGGCTTCACCAGGTTAACCAGCGCCACATCCAACTCGGTGAGCTTCACTACCTGCTTCAGAAGCTACACCTGGATGATGACTGCTTCCAGCGGTACCTGTGGATGACCAGCGCCCGATTCGACGACCTGCTGGGTCGGATTGGCCCACGGATGTCCCGGCAGGATACCAACTACCGGAGCTCCGTCTCTGCAGGCGAACAACTGTCTGTCTGTCTCCGGTAAGTTTCATAAGCAACTGAAGATGTTATGATTCATCAGACACATCTCTTAAATACACAATAAAGATAGATAAATACTATATTAATCCCAAGGGAATTTAAAAGCAGAATTATTAAAAATATTGTTTTCTGGAGATACCTATTCTGGGAGATAAGGCCTGCTTTATTATTATTATTATTATTATTATTATTATTATTATTATTATTATTATTATTATTATTATTATTATTATTATTATTGTCTTTATCATAAATATATTACAATTAAAATAAAAGTTAACCATTATAATAAATTATTTACTATTGTTATTTTTTGTCCTCTGGTGACCTATTCTGGAAGTTGAGGCTTGTTTCATTAATAATATTTATTGTTTTTAACTCATATTAATAATTCATAAATCATTAGTTATTTCACTGCGCAAAAAGAGCAAGAATCGAGAATATCCGGATTTTGATTCTGTCGAGAACACGGACTTTTCTGATGCATATTCGGAGTTTTTTGATATGCCCCATATCTGGTCTAATACGGACCCAATATACTTCATGAAGACCACAGATGTTAAGACGCGAAAGCTCCTAACCATGTACGGAGGGTTCCACCCCAAATCCAGCACCCTGAGACTGTACGCGAGTCGGAAGGAAGGAGGACGAGGACTAGTGAGTGTGAGAGCCACTATCCAGGATGAAACATCCAAGATCCATAAGTACATCAAGGACAAGGCTCCAACAGATGACATGCTCAGTGAATGTCTCAGACAATAAGGAAAAGAAGAAGAGGTGCTGGAGGTTCCATCATGGGAGGACAAGCCCCTACATGGGATGTACCACCGAAACATAACTGAAGTGGTGGATATCAAGAAATCCTACCAATGTCTAGACAGAGCTGGACTAAAGGACAGCACAGAGGCACTCATCATGGCTGCACAGGAGCAGGCCTTGAGCACCAGAGCAATAGAGGCCCAGATCTACCACACCAGACAAGACCCCAGGTGTAGACTGTGCAAAGAGGCCAATGAGACAATCCAGCACATAACTGCAGGGTGTAAGATGCTGGCAGGGAAAGCTTACATGGAGCTCCATAACCAAGTGACTGGTATAGTGTACAGGAACATCTGTGCAGAGTATGGGCTGGAAACCCCAAGGTCAAAGTGGGAAACACCTCCAAAGGTGGTAGAGAATGACCGAGCCAAGATCCTGTGGGACTTCCAGATACAGACGGACAGAATGGTAATGGAGAACCAACCAGACATTGTGGTGGTGGACAAAGAGCAGAGGAACGCCGTGTGGTCGACATTGCAATACCAAGCGACTTCAACATCAGGAAAAAGGAACACGAGAAACAAGAGAAATACCAGGGGCTCAGAGAAGAGTTGGAGAAAACCTGGGGGGTGAAGGCATCAGTGGTGCCCGTGGTCATTGGGGCACTCGGGGCAGTGACCCCCAAACTGGAGGAGTGGCTCCAGCAGATCCCAGGAAATACATCACACATCTCAGTCCAGAAAAGTGCAGTTCTAGGAATGATCAACATTGTCATCACTGATATACCAAGCATCATCATCATCATCATCATCATCATCATCATCATCATCAGCATCATCACCATCTGCTGCTCCCTTTGCACTATCTGATCTGTTCCCCCTCCCTGTTCTTCTCCATCACTCATCTGATTGTTTACCTCTGAGTGACAGCAAACACAATATATGAAACACATTACTATAGATTTTAAATCACTATACTAGATTTAGATCCCCCACTAGAAGAAGCCCTGTGATGCATAAAGGCCTGAATATTAACCTGGTATATATTTCTATGTCTGCACTGATAAACAAACCTCCAGTCTCTGATGGTTGACCATACTCTGCGGTCCTGTCTTCCTCAACCCTCTGCCCCATGTTGCTGCTTGTCTCTCGCGGTGAATCAAAGGGGTCGATGAAGGACATGACCACAGGGTATTTCCACCGTTTAGATGTTCCTGCAGCTAACCCACTACACTTCTCCTGACTTTTTTTCCTCTGATAAACCATCAGTGAAAAAAGCTGGTGTTAGCGGCTAATGCGATCATTAGCTAATGCTATCCTCACTCACTGCCGACTTTCAAAGATGAAAACTACAGAGAACATTTACCTGCTGCTCCACCTCCTCGCTGATTCTCCTCCACACCAAATCCTTCCTGGTCCTGGTTAAAATAACAGGCCGTGTCATACAGCTCCCAGTGGTCACACACCGCTACGATTAGCTTCTCCTCAATGGTTGAACGGGAAAAAATACTGGTTTCCGTGTTGCCTGCCTGATGTCATTGCCAACGAGGACTCTGATTGGCTTTCGCGGCTGCGCGTCACGCGAAATAGCCGCTGGAGTTCAATATTTTCAACTCAAGCGAACGGCAAATATCACGAAAATCGGGAGCACGCTTTCAGCAGCCATCGCTTTCCACGCGCGAATCAGTCCGCACCGCCCCACAATAATTCGCCTCCCAGCGCGTCTAAACCATTGACTTTGCATGTAATCTGTTCGCTTGTGTCGCAAAAAACGCGTTTGGTGTGAATGCAGCATTAGAGAGCAGAGCTACACCATTCTAAGGAGGGAAAGGTTTTAAACATTTTTTAACCCACAACCCCCAAAATAAAGGAGCAGAGACCCCGACTGTAGCTGAAGGTGGTTGAACACAGACATGAACATTGAAGAACAGTCATGTGGAGACAAGACCATCTATAAGGGGGAATAAAGGGGAGAGATTTTTGGGGTCCATCCATAAAGTCAGTAAAATGATGATCTATTGTTCTATGAATCTGTGATAACCACATTTATTTATTCATCTGAATAATATCCACTGTTATCCAGAAACGTTTATTATTATTATTATTATAATCATCTTAAAGATGGAAATCCTGGTTTTAATCACTATTAAAATGGTTCAAAGAGACCAAGCATTGTGGAAAAGGTGGTGAAATAGGATTTTAAAAACCACAGAAATTGGTTAAAAGTTGATAATTAGAGTGGACAAAAACAGACAGAAAACGTGATAAAAAGGGTTTAAAGTGTCAATATGGAAGAATTAGTTTAAACTGGCAAATTACACAAAATTGGGAAAAATAATCATGAACTATGGTGGAAAGAGGTTAAAAGTGACAATAATAGGCCAACATATGTGACATTAGGTGGAAAAGTGGTGAAAAGCGTTTATAAGTGCTGAACATTTCTTGAAAATGAAAAAAAAAGTGAAGAAAATAGGTTAAAATAAGCAAAGTTTGGTGTAGCTGCAGAAAAAGGGTAAAAAATAAGCACAAATGGGCTCCAATTGTTCAAAAAATATTCTTAGTTTCTTGAAGACATTGGGCGACCCCCTCCCAGTGTCTCAGGACCACAGATGGGGTTTGGGCCCCAAGGTTGAGAACCCCTGCCTTAAACCACATTAGAAGCAGGCTCACTGTGCTAAAAGCCAACAATGTGTTGCATTTTTTCTGCCTCCATCACAGACGCTGATGAAGGAATGAAAAGCAACGGCGTCTCCGCGGCTAATGCTAATTAGCCAAAGCCTCCCAATGAGAGGAAAAGCAATCCCTGGCTTCTCAAACAGCTGCCTCATTAAACGCCAGCGCTGCTCTGTTGGCTCGCTAGACTCACAATTTCACACTGTTTGGTGACATTCACAGAGAAAAACCTCCCGTTACTGTCAGACACGGCCATGGCAGCCTGGAGGGAGAGCTGATTGGCTGCCTATTACCTCTGCTTTAAACAACCAAAGCTGATTTCATACGTGCCTCCCTATCAGTGAACAGAAGAATGTGTGTGTGGTTAGACGTGCAGCTCAACACCTCTGTGGAAAAGCAGGAGTCAAAGTGAGCTGTATTCAACATCTATGGAGGATTTCTAATAAAGCAGTCCCCGCTAAAGGACACTCCTAGAACTGAACACTGCCTTCAGGGTGGGTGTGGCCTCCATGTCTGCACTAATACATTTCATCCATTTCTCATTCAAAGTGACGTTTTTTAAAAGCAGCTTTGGTCAGAGAAGATGAATCCCAGATGAAATATTCACTCTACAAAAGCTTCAGAATGAGTCTGACAGAATCATTCATTTGATCACCTCTCAGACTACACTGGACTCAGGTTTCCTTTTTTTCATTATTTAAGGTCTTTTTGTGTTGCATGACTCCTCTTTCCAATCATTACGTGGTTTGTCGCTGTAACACAATATAAACATGTTCAGAACTCCACATGGATCAGAGCCAATCAGTGTTTGTTATCGACACATTCAAACTCTGGCCCATTCAATGATGTTTATTGACAGTTGAATGAATCTGTCATTCTGACTCATCATCATCTCTTTTTTTTAATTTTTTTTATTTATTCAGTTTATTTCCGACATGGTTACATTCACTTTTTTTTTTTACATTTTTTTTTTTTTTTTTTTTGTACATGCCGAAAAAGGAGACGAGAGAAGCAGTTTGCTTATCTTGGTCCCGTCCCCTGTTTTACCATCGCAAATTTACATGGGTTTACATGTCTCTCTGGTCACACATTCTTGAGTTGTTCTGAACCGTCCTTTCTTGTGTATTCTCATCTGTAGTCAGTGTTGTCTTGTTTTTATTCCTCCTCCTCTCTATCGTTGTCGTGTTGGCCTTGTTCCCTGCCAGACGTTGTTAGCATTCCTCCAGTTCAAGAATAGTTCCTCTTTCGAAGGTGTTTGGAAGGTTTTTCCCTTTTCATCCATAATGTCACCACTCGGGAATGTCTCTTTTGAACACACAAGTTTGCAGCTTGTTTTGTCTCTACATCAAGGTTAATCCACCTGTTGTTAGTTCTATTAGCAGTGTTGTATTTTCCACTGTTAGATTTAACTTGTATAAACACATTATTATTTCTTAGTTCATAAGCAAGGTAGTAATTTCATTGTATTATATCTTAGTTCATAAGCAAGGTAGTAATTTCATTGTACAGGAAAAAGTGTTTCTAACTGCACATATGACAATAAACACTTTGAATTTAAAATTAATGTAATCCTTAATCACCCCACCACCTAGCAATTGAAATGAATAAATGACAGACCTTTTTTAGTGTTGGTTTTCACATTTAATTCAGTCTCCGTAAAATAATCACAGTCTGAGTTTTGTTTCCAGTGTTTATATAGATCTGGGTCCATATCCATGATTACCATCAGTAATGTTGTTGTTTAGGTGGATCCTTCGTATTTTCCCAAGTCTTCCATCGTTTTGATGAGGGTTGGTTTTCCGTTCTCTTCTCCCAGTGGTGTGATGTAAATCCTGCAGTTCCTTGTCCACGTCTTTAGAATCTTTCCTCCTTTTTTTATTTGGTTGCATTTTTTTTTGTCAGGCTTTCATTAATAAAAACCTTCGTTTCCTTCAGCTTTCTTCCTTGCTTCAGTAGTTCTCCTTTGAATTTCATATTCGTGAAGGTTATTTTTACAGCTCTGTTATCATTTTTCTTTGGCAGGAGATGGCAGGAGTTGATGTTGTCAGGGTTCAGGACAATGTCCTTCGACTCCAGGTAGTCAATGACCTGTTGTTCAATCGATTTTGTTTCTTCGTCACTCGCGTAACTCCTGGGTTTTATCTTTAGGCCTGTGATGATGACATCTTTCTCTCTTTCCTTTTGTTCCAGCTCTTCAACCCTGGCGTTCAACAATTTTATCTCTTCAGCATTTCTTTCATTCTTTTCTTTCAGTACCTTTGTTTCACTTTGTAGGTTTTCCAGTGAGTTTTCCAGCGTCTTTTCCAACGACTTTATCTCGGCAGATAGGTTTCGTAGACCCTCGCGTATCATCTCCTTGACCTCTTCCAAACCCGAATTGGGTTCTGAAGGGCCTCCCTGCGGTTTTTTCACCATTTTCCTTCAATCTTGGGCCCAATTTTTCAGGCTGTTCAGCTGTAGCCAAGGTCATGTTATCGGAGCGAATGAAAACACGTCTGCTCTCTTCAAAGACCAGAGACCATAAACTAGTGACCAAATAAAACAAACTACAAAACAAATAAAACACCACAGTTTAACCTGAATGTTCATTCAATTCGAACAACCTAAGACACATGTGTCAAACTCGAGGTTCGGGGGCCAAATCAAGCCCTTAAAACCATCCAATTTGGCCCCCAGAAGAAAGTTAAAATGATAAATTATTAACATAAATTATTGTCTCAATTACCAAATAATTCAGTTGTAGATATCTCAGACTTCTAAATACACAAATTCAGTGAAACTCCACAATATTTGGATGATCCTATTATTTCTATGCTTTTATCACAAGATTGCAGTCATTTTAAATCTCAAGTTGTTCAAAGAACTATATGTTCCTGCAATTATTTCACATAATTTCCCCAAATAAAATAAAATTGATCACAAAATGAATAACATTTAAAAGAGAAAATCCTGCAAGGACAGATATCTGCCACTTATTGCCTGGATATTATTGGCACCTTACATACTTTATGTATGATTTACATGTCGTGTAAAGTACAAACTGTGGGACATTAATGTTGAAATAACTCGTTTTCTACCTAAAATCTGTGGCCCACTGAAGATCAAACTACTTCTTATTTGACCCCTGAACTAAAATGAGTTTGACACCCTGAGCTAAGCACTTGTTTATGAATGTACAATATTTAATTCCTGAGTATTTATGTAAAATATTTTCATTTAATCTTCCAACAGTTTAATTTCAAACCTGTGGCAGATATTATCAGATCATCTTAATAAAGGATCCTCTCAAATCTACGTTAAAGTGTTTTAAGAGTTTATATTTTCACAAAGTTGGCTTTAACTGATTGACTTCATAATATATTGAATATGAGATGTGATACCAATGTGTGCATTTGTACTAAAAGATTCAGCCAGTTACAGTCAATACGCTGATTAGACATTTTGGGTTGTGAAGAACAACATCAGATACTTTAAGGTAGGAGTTTCTAAACATGAGCCTCTCTGGTAAGATCTACTCATGGGTACTGACTGTAGAGGAGGGTCTGCTGAGTAGTCCAACCTTAGATCCAGGAGAAGCAAGGAGGGTTTTCATCCAGGTCGTAGAACAGTGGACCAGATCTACACCATCATCAGGTCCTTGAGGAGACGTTGGTGTTGATCAACCAGTCCACATTTGCTTTGTGAACTTGAAGAAGACATTGTACCTTGTCCTTTGGGGAGTCCTGTAGGGTGTTCACCTGGAGTATGTGGTATCAGACACGGGCCATACGTTTCCTGTATGACCAGTCTCAGAGCTTAGTCTGTATTTCCAGCAGTAAGTCAAACTGGTTTCCAGGTCTCATCCTGGGCTGCCTTTTGTCACCAAATCTGTTCACAACTTTCCTGGACTGAGTTTCTAGGCACAGCCAGAACATTGACAGGATCCGGTTTGGTTTCCTCAGGTTTGAGTCACTGCTTTTTGCTAATGATGTGGTCTTGTTGGCTCCATCAGGCCGTGACCTTCAGCACTTACTGGATTGTTTCACAGCTGAGTGTGGATGGTGGAGCGGGTTCTCCGGGTCAGGGATGTGCTCCTGCCCCAAGTGGAGGAGGTAAAGTACTTCATAAGTGAGGGAAGGATGGAGCAAAATAATGGTCAGCAGTGATGAGGACCCTGAATGTGTAAAGAGACGCACACAGACTTTGACCATAATGAGCAGACTGGAGAGAAACGAGCAGGGAGAATAAGTTTTATACATGAGGCTGACATAACGCTGTGATTATCTGTCATTAGCATTAATAAGGTGTCATGAAGTGGATTATCTAAATGTAGTTGTGATGATGGTGATGTTGAAAGATCCTCCTCTGACGCCGATATGATATAAATATAACATTAATTCACATATAAAAACAGGGTCAGTGTACAGACAACCATGGCTTGTCTGGAGAGATACATTTCCAATGTGTACTCTGCCTGAAACAGGAAAAACAAATGCATATATGATCTGAACAGAAACTTGAAACCAACATATTGTGTCTAAATTAAGCTTTAACTTTAACCAAAAAAGGAAGGAGCAACTGTTTCTTGTGGACAGCAGGTGGAAAAAAACCCCTATTTGTCAAAGCGCTGGAGCCAGAATCAGACATTTTTATAACTAACAACTGTCACAAAGGAAGAAGGTCGTCTGGGACCAGAACACCTTTGATGTTCCCAGATCACACTATGACAGAGACTACTTGTTTTAAGTGTAAAAGCATGTGTGCATGTATGGGAATAAACCAACAATCAGGTTTAGTTAAAAAGAGTATATAGCATTAAATGATTTTACTATAGCGTAGTTAATATACCACACTGACATTAAGTGTTGTTTTATATATGTGCAAAAAAGCTGGTTGTTAAGCACAGTTTTTTCACAAAAAACAATGATTCCTGCTGCATCAGGGCTCTAGCTTACCACCCCTGTTAAAACAGGGCAAATGGTACGACCCGCATGTGTATCTGCTGCTGCTGTGGCAGGTAGTCTGAACTGTGGATGTGACATGGAGCAGGAGATAGACAGCAGCAGGAAACCATGTCTTTCCTCAAGAAAGGAAAACCAGACCATAAACACAGAGAAAGAAAGAAGAAGAAGAGAAGGTGAAATGAGAGAAATCTGCTGCTTAATCAATTCTTCAAAGGTGAACTTTAAGACACATCTTTTTTAGGAAATATATTCTTTTGTTTGAAATAAACTACGTACACATTTAAATGTTGGATTTTTCTTTGTGCACGTCAAATCTTAATTGGAAATATATATACCCCCTTCCCACTAATATCAAATAACTGTATCCTATACTTAAACTTTCTCAAATATAAATCTAATTCAAATAAAATGCAGTATAAAAATATCTAAGGTGGTGCACTTATCACTTTGTCACTAATCCTGGTTAATACACTTAATAAACACAATCAAAAACATTTTGGATATTAAAATTAGGTCACGACCCAAAAAAGGTTGGGAAGTAAAAAGAAAGCTTATAAAATAATGCAACAACACTAGTAAAAAAAAGTGTACATAACTTACAGTAGAGGCCCAACAAGATGTTTGTACCCAGGGCCTAAAATGTGGTGCTACGCCCCTGGTTAAGGTTATGGTAACAAAGGGTTAGGGTTAGCACAATGAATGACACTAAATGACTGCCTTAATGACACCTTATTCATGCTAATGACAGGTGCTCATGTCATAATAATGACAGAATAATGTCAGCCTCTATGTATGAAACTTTAATTTATTTTATTTCATGTGTGTTCCCTGACACACTCTGTTGCTTTGGTTTAAACACACACACAGAGTTGGACTGTCCTGTGATATACGGCTACATCACATTTGTACCACACTTCTCTGTGTACGGTATAAAGAGGGGGCTCGGCCCAGAAGATCACTGTGCTTATGTTTTACTTTAGAACAGACAGAGATACACAGACTTCTTCCTCCAGACACCTGCGTGTGTGCTTAGTCAGCTAAACTTTAATTGTAACTAGAATAAACAACATAGAAAAAGACCAGATCATGGAGCTGTTTAATTAAAAGATCTAGGAAGAAGGTGGAGAAAAACCTGACACTGTGTAACAGTAACAATCATTGTGTGTTGTTTTCAGCTGTAGGTGACTGGTAATCTCTTATGGTGCCTCTTCTTTGTTTCTGCCAAACTGCCTGTGAGCTCCTCCTTCCTGCTAAGCAGGGGGAGGAGCCAGGTGTAAGCCCCTCCCACTCACGAGTGTGCACACCTGGTTGTTTTAATGACACAATGGCAGTGTTAGCTTAGCAGCTACAGAGGAAATAGTTCTTTACCCTCAACAAGGACTGAACGTTGATATAAAGACTGTTTAATGTTTGGATGAACATCTGGTAAGAACCTCTACATAACCACAGGTTTCACTGAAACTTCTGTTGCTTAAACATTTAATTCAAATAGCCGTTGGCTACAATCTGGCATATTTACATTTTTTTTTAATGTTCATTAATATGTACTGTCCCTACTTAAATAAATAAATAAAAGTAATCAGGAAACTTAGACTCAAACATTGTTTAGCTTGGAAACTTAAACTGAATTAATTTCTATTTATTTATTTGTAAAGTTTGGGAAATAGTTTATAGTCTGACAGGCAATGTAAGGAATGTTTATTGAGTTTGATTCTTGTTTAATTTAAATATTTATTAGGTTTATTTCAGGTGCCATGTTAACTAAAGTCTATACACAGTGTACACATTATTATTTATTTTAAATATCAAGACAAAACAATACAACAAACCATTGAAAAAAATCCAACCTATTTTAAAAATTATAACACTACACTATAAAACAACATAACACCTACAGATATAGTGTAAATGTCCAGAGGTGTGTTCCATAAAGGAGGGTTAACAAACTCTGAGTTTATCCATAAACCAGTGGCGGCTGCTGGTCTTTCATGCAGGGGAAGCTCATTTTCTGCCTACTTCAGAAAATGTATCTGTTTATTTAAATGTGAATTATAGTAGAATTCACATTTTGTTGTCAACAACTATTTGTAGATTATCACACATGCACGCACGCGCGTAGCTGCTGCGCGCTGGAGTGTGAGTGTTTGGTCAAAAGTCTCACAACACAAGCAGTAACAGTCTCCACAAACACCAAAAACAGACACTAGGTTTGTCAGAAGTTGATTCGCTATGAGAGGATCAGCAAAGTCTCCGTGTCAACACAGAGCAACGGACTGAAATATTTGAAAAACCCGCCTGTGTGCTTACAACGTCATACTCTCTGATTGGCTCATTTCGCTGTCAATCAAAATTGAATTAGCCTGAGACAGATCATCCAATCATCATCCATTATTCCAGCGTCCGGAACAGACAGATCCAGCCCACTGCTCCATAGACCTCCTGTGAAGCCCGGCGTCCGATGGGCGGGACTAAGTGCGTCATAACCGAGCATTTATCCAATGAGCGTCTAGTTTGACTGCAGTGGATCAACCACTAAATCCTCTCCCATTGAAGTCAATTGAAGCTGAACTTCACCACTGTTTATTAACACTGTGACGCTGCGGTAATGAATGAAGAACGTCACGCTGTCACTGTCAGTTTCCTGTTATAAGAAGCTGATTCTGAACTAAACATACATGTGTTCTGTCATATATTTAGTCAATGAAATGTACACACAACACTACATATTTGACCACTGATTTTAGGGGAAGCTGAGGTTCCCTTGTAGTCTTAAAGCATCCGCCACTGCCATAAACTCTGGGTCAACATACAGAATGATGGGAAACTCTGGGTATCTGATTCCATTACAGCTGGTATGAAGTGAGTCAATCAACCCTCAGTTTGTAAACCTTGGGTTACTTACGTGCACGTGCGCAATGAAAAGCCATCATCAATGGATCGAAGATGAGTCGAGCTGCCATGGCAACCAAACAGAAAATAGTGATTTATTCACCCTAATGAGTTGTTTGATGAATATGATCCTGTTCTAAAGTTGTGTTCAGTCTTCATTGACTATAGTGGTTTACTATAGGGCGACCGTGGCTCAGGTGGTAGTGGGTCGTCTTCTGATCGAGAGGTTGGGGGTTCGATCCCAGTACCTGACTATGTGTCGAAGTGTCCTTGGGCAAGACACTGAACCCTAAGTTGCTCCCAGTGGTTGACTAGTGCCTTGCATGTCAGTCCTGTCCCATTGGTGTGTGAATGTGAGAGTGATTGGGTGAATGAGCTGATATGTAAAGCGCTTTGAGACTGTTTCAGTGGTGATAAAGCTCTATATAAATCAAGTCCATTTACCATTTTTAAATCACCTGTAATTAGTCACACTTTTTGGTCACTTCATCACTTTCTCTCTTCAGTGACGTGACGAGTGGTGAATAATATGAATAAAATGTGTCTGAGGAGACGTGTCAGCAGCATAGGATGTCTGTATAGAGAGTCCTCCTGTTACACTGGATATAAACACAGTGACTGATGCTTCATATCTAATCATTTATATTGATTTTTAATGTAATATTGTCGCCAGAGTCATCTCAATGTCCTAAAAAATGTCATAAAAAAACACTGATGCGGGACGCGAACCCGCAACCCATCACTTCCAAGACCAGCGTCACAATTCACTGCACCATCATATCGTCATAGATATGTGATCTACAGATTTAACTCTATAATAATAAAAAACAACAATCAAGCCTTAAAAGTGTATTAATTTAAATGATCATCTCCTCCTTTATATTATCTACAGGTTTGTATTCAGTGAACTTTACTACAGACGTCAGTAGATGTTTTAATGTAGATCATCCTCTCAGTGTGTTTCACTTAATGATCTACATCTACAATGTTAGAAAAAAAATTACAGTTTGTACAAAAAAAAAAAAAATGACGTAAAGCAACACAACATTAGTAATGATGTGAACACGTCTGTGGTGTGTGATGTCACTAATGTGTTTCAGAGAAAAGTGTTAAGGTTTATTAAAGTGTTCAGGTGGGCGGAGCCAGGTAGAAACCCAGGGTTACTTTGATAAAACCTGACAGCGACCAGGTTTAGTTCATGGACAATGTTGCCATGGTAACATACTCAGAGAACAACATACTTCACGTTTAGGAATGAGATACTCAGAGTTTCATCATTTAAGTCTGAACATACTCAGAGTTTGAACATAACCTGCTACCGTTCTGAGGGAACAACAACAACAACAACAACAACAACAACAACAACAACAACAACAACAACAATAACAACAATGGTGCAAAATTCAAAAGCAATGCAAAACAGTGCTATCAAAAAATGAAAAAAGGACATTTGTACTTTCCTGTTTGGTTTTACTAGTCAGTAACACAAATCTTAAAACCAAAGAACACAATGTGTAAATAACATAATAGAATTATTTAGAATAAAACAAGATTTAAAATAAAATAAATACAAATAGGCATAAAAATGGGCTGAAGATCAGCTGGTATAGTTGCAGATTTTTAATATTAATATTTAATTAGGATAAAACATACAATAATTGTAAAGGGTGTGTTTCACGTTTATCATTTCTTTTTAAATTAATATTATTATTTAGGGGTGGGTGCAATTTGGCACCCCTCCAGCAGCTGGCGTGGTGACGTGCTGACGTGGTGACGTATCGATCATTTCCTGTTTACGCTCTACCGCTGCTTGCAGCGCTCTACTACTGTGTTCTGCTAACTCTAATCAAACTTGTTGTCATTGATATTTTAGCATTGAAAACACTTGTTTTAATTTTTTACCGTACAGTTAAACGTACGAAGGTTAAGTAAAAAGCAATCTCGCCTCTTATAGGCAGTACAATCTCCTTTAAACTTCCTTTTGTCCTTAGCTTAGCTTAGGTTAGCTTAAATTTAGCACCTATGGCTTCTCTCTCCTCTCCTCCGCTCTCCTGCCCGGTGTGTCAGATGTTTAGTTACTCCTCGTCCTCCTTTAGGGACAATGGTAGTTGCATAAAGTGTAGCGTACTGTTAGATATGGAGGCGAGGATCAACAATCTGGAGAAGCGGTTCCGCACCCCTGATACCAAAACCGAAGCTAGCAAGCAGGACCTAGCCGGTGCGGACCGTTCTAGCTCTAGCTTAGCCTCCCCCCCGGCCAGCAATGAGTGGGTTACTGTCCGTGGTAAGCATAGTCAAAGGTCAAAAAGCCGCTCGGGACACCACCATGTTCACGTCTCAAACAGGTTCTCCCCCCTCCGTGAGGACAACACACTCACCAGGGAACAAACTCTGATAATTGGCGACTCCATAGTGAGAAACGTGAAGCTAGCGAAGTCAGCGGGCATTGTGAGGTGCATCCCAGGGGCCAGAGCGGGCGACATAGAATCAAATCTAAAGTTGCTGGCAAAGAGTAATCGTAAGTTTGATAGGATAGTCCTCCATGTCGGCACTAATGACTCCCGACGTCGTCAGTCGGAAGCAACCAAAGTGAACATTGAATCAGTTTGTGCTTATGCTAAAACAATGTCGGACTCCGTAATTTTCTCTGGTCCTTTACCAAATCTGACCAGTGATGACATGTATAGCCGCATGTCATCATTTAACCGCTGGCTATCGAGGTGGTGTCCAGAAAACGAGGTGGGCTTCATTGATAATTGGAGATCCTTCTGGGGAAAACCGAACCTGATAGGAAGAGATGGAATCCATCCTACTTTGGAGGGAGCATCTCTACTATCAGAAAACATGGCACAGTCACTGTTATGACATCTCATGAATGAGACCATGTTACAGAGGCGGAGTCCTCCACGCCCCTCTGCGCTTGCCTTAGGACAGTTTCCCTCCCATTGCTATTATGATAGCTGTGTTCATCGCCATGACAACTGTTGTGATGGTGATGAATATTATTTTATGGAGACGGTGTCTGTCCCCCGACCCATATTTCACAATGATTTTAACATAAAATCAAATAAAAGAGCTATCAATTATAAAAATCTGAAAAAAATTAAAATCTCAAATCTAGAAACACCAAAACATAAAACCATTAGATGTGCTTTATTAAATATTAGATCACTGAGATCCAAATCTCTACTAGTAAATGACCTTATCTCAGAAAATAACTTTGATTTATTCTGTTTAACTGAAACATGGCTGTATCAAGATGAATATGTTAGTTTAAATGAAGCCACTCCTCCCAGTCATTTAAATACTCATATGCCACGAGACATAGGCCGTGGAGGTGGTGTAGCAGCTATTTATCATTCCTCTCTCCTAATCTATCCTAAACCAAAGGCCAATTACACTTCCTTTGAAAGCCTGGTTCTAAATTTATCTCATACCGAATCAAAAACCTGCCAGCCAGTCTTATTTGTGATAATTTACCGTCCTCCAGGCCCTTATTCTGAATTTCTATCAGAATTCTCTGAGTTTATATCAAACTTAGTCCTCAATTCTGATAAAATACTGATAGTAGGAGATTTTAATATCCATGTGGACAAAGATAGTGATAGCCTGAGCTCAGCCTTTATGTCCCTAATAGACTCAGTTGGCTTTTTTCAAACTATTAATGAAGCTACTCATCGTTTAAATCATACTCTTGATCTTGTTCTAACATATGGCCTTGATATTAATGAACTAAAAGTCTACCCTGAAAATCCTCTGCTATCAGATCACTTTTTAATATCTTTTAACATTATCCTAGAGGATCTCGCACTGTGCAATAAAATAGTTAGGAGTAGAAATCTGTCCAATAGTGATGTGGCTAAATTTAAAGAGGCCATTCCTGCTGCCTTAAACTCAGTGCACCATCCAATAAATAACTATGATATTAATTATAACCCCTCTCAACTGGATCTGCTTGTCGATAGCTCTGCTAGTCTACTAAAATCCACCTTGGACTCAATTGCCCCATTGAGGGAAAAAAACTATTAAACGTCAGAGGAAAGCTCCGTGGTTTAGCTCTGAAACTCACACACTCAAACAAACAACCCGTAAATTAGAGAGAATGTGGCGCTCCAATAAAACAGAGGAGTCACGAATACTCTGGCAAGAAAGCCATAGTAAATACTTGACAGCCTTACGACATAGTCGATCTACATACTACTCCTCACTAATTGAAGAAAATAAAAATAATCCGAGGTACCTTTTCAGCACTGTAGCCAGGCTAACACAAAGTCAGAGCTCTATTGAGCCCATGATTCCTCTAGCCCTCAGCTGTGAGGACTTTATGACATTTTTTAACGATAAAATTCATAAGATTAGAGATAAAATTAGCCACTCCCTGCCTTCACCTGGGCCTGCTGTACCATTAAATGTAAATAGGCCTAACCTAAACTGTTTCACACATATAGGACTTCAGGAACTTAACTCTATTATTTCATCCTCCAAACCATTGACCTGCCTTTCAGATCCGATCCCAACTAAGCTGTTTAAAGAAGTTGTTCCCCTAGTCTGCCCATCTTTGCTGGAGACAATAAATATATCCCTATCAATAGGCTACGTGCCACAGTCCTTTAAAGTAGCTGTAATCAAACCCCTTCTCAAAAAACCTACTCTTGATTCCAGCACTTTAGCAAACTACAGGCCTATATCTAATCTTCCTTTTATTTCAAAGATTCTTGAGAAAGTTGTGGCGGCTCAGCTCTGTGAATTTCTTCAAAACAACAACCTGTTCGAGGACTTCCAGTCAGGTTTTAGAGCTCAACACAGCACAGAGACTGCTTTAGTTAAAGTAACTAATGATCTACTCTGGGCTTCAGATGAAGGACGACTCTCAGTGCTGGTTTTATTAGATCTTAGTGCAGCTTTTGACACTATAGATCACTATATTCTACTAGAGAGATTAGAGGAATTACTTGGAATCACAGGGACTGCCCTAAACTGGTTTAAGTCCTACCTATCTGATAGGTACCAGTTTGTACACGTGAATAATAAGTCTTCTGTGTACACTAAAGTAAGCTACGGGGTTCCTCAGGGCTCTGTGCTAGGTCCAATCCTCTTCTGTATCTATATGATCCCCCTTGGTAATGTTATGAGAAAATACTCTGTTAACTTTCACTGCTTTGCTGATGATACCCAACTGTATGTATCAATGAAGCCAGGTGAGACAAATCAGCTATCTAAACTTGAGGCCTGTCTAAAGGACATTAGGGCCTGGATGGACCAAAATTTTCTTCTTCTCAACTCAGACAAGACTGAGGTCATTGTACTGGGCCCGCGACACCTTAGAGAAACCTATGCTAGCCTAGCTGCCCTAGATGGCATTACTCTGGCACAAAGCACAACTGTTATAAACCTTGGGGTTCTATTTGATCAGGATTTATCCTTCAACTCTCACATAAAACAAACTTCAAGAACTGCCTTCTTTCATCTCCGTAACATTGCTAAAATCAGATCTATCCTGTCTCAGGGCGACGCCGAAAAGCTAGTTCATGCTTTTGTTACCTCTAGACTGGATTATTGTAATTCTCTTTTAGCAGGCTGCCCGAGCAAGTCGCTTAAGACACTTCAGCTGGTTCAAAATGCTGCAGCACGTGTACTGACTAAAACTAGGAGAAGAGATCACATTACTCCTGTATTAGCCTCTCTGCATTGGCTTCCCATAAAATATAGAATAGAATTCAAGATTCTTCTTCTCACTTATAAAGCCCTAAATGGACAGGCACCAGTCTATCTCAAGGAGCTTGTAGTGCCATACAATCCCCCCAGAACACTACGCTCTCAAAATGCTGGACTACTCGTTGTTCCATTTGTCTCTAAAAGTAGTATA
This sequence comes from Gouania willdenowi, assembly GCF_900634775.1. Classification (NCBI taxonomy): domain Eukaryota; kingdom Metazoa; phylum Chordata; class Actinopteri; order Blenniiformes; family Gobiesocidae; genus Gouania; species Gouania willdenowi. Next base: position 510,288 of record NC_041053.1, read on the forward strand.
GGAGGAAGAGCTTTCAGTTATCAGGCCCCACTTCTCTGGAACCATCTACCAACCACGGTTCGGGGGGCAGACACCCTCTCTACCTTTAAGGTTAGGCTCAAAACATTCCTCTTTGGTAAAGCTTTTAGTTAGGAACCAGCTCATAGCTCAAAATTAAGATGCAATAGGCATAGACTGCCGGGGGGGGGGTCTGGCATGCTCGGTTGGAGAGAGGTTGGAGAGGGTGTTAAGAGAGAGGTCATTTAGGTTAGAGAGAGACCGGAGAGGGTCCCATTCCTCTTTCAAACACTCCCTCTATGTCTGCTTCTTCCCTTGTGTGTTTGCTCCTGTACTCCTTCTGGCTTTAGTCTTGCAGGTCCGTGGGATCCTCAGTGTGGAGTTACAGAGTCTCAACAACTCTGTCTCCACCCTTTCCTCTGCACACACCCAACACAGCATAACGTGGATGGCTGTTCATCATAGGAATGGGATCCACACAAGGTTCCTGCTGCTTAACAGAAGGTTTTCCTTGCCGCCATGATGAATTCATGTTGGGTGTGGGATACATATGTATGTGTATATACGTATATATGCATATGTGTGTATCCATAAAATGAAGAGTCCGTCCTTAAGACTGCTCTACTGTAAAGTGCCTTGAGATAACATTGGTTATGATTTGGCGCTATACAAATAAAGATTGATGATGATGAGATTGATGATGTTTTATTCTGTTGAATAAAAATAAAGAAGTAATTGAAGCTCTGGTTCTTTGACTGAAGTCCAGAAAATAACGTCCAGTGAAAATAAGTTATTTTTAAGTCAGGAACGGCAAAAAATTGACATTTAGTTTTACAGAGATAAACGATATCTTTGTGGTTTTAAATGATGCTGTAAAAATGATTCAGCCAAACTTTTCACTTATGTTTTTCAGAAGATCACACATTTATTATTATTATTATTGTTGTTATTGTTATTTATTTATATTTTTTTTGTGTGCTCCTTTACATTTATTAATATTATGTAGGTGACCATATTTTGATTTCTAAAAAAGAAGAAACACTTGGGTCGACATCTTAATACTCAAAGAACTCAGCATTTTCTTGAATGTACCTTGTAACAAAATACAGTATAGTAGATAAATAAGTTGTTAATGTCAATGAGGTTTAAGAATATATTTCTCTCTTTATAACAAAAACTTAAAAAATATCTGAAATCAGTGGTGACTCAAGTTCATCACTTTTATTATACATTATAACAATTTGTCCTTGAAAAATCTCATATAAACTTTAAAATCTCTCAATTATTGAAACAATATGATAAATATCTCCTCCTAGACATTAAAATATAACAAAAACTCGAGGCTTACAGAACAGTAAATAAATATAAACTTTAATAAATAACCATTTCAATTAAATCCACTGCTAATTGGTTTATTTTAATCTTTTTTCTCTTTTCCTCGTGTGTGACGATTTCATCTAAACAAAGTGGTATCTTTAATGATTCTGTCACGTGTGAGTAAAATTACTGTAATAAATAGGGATGTAATGATTCACTCAACTCCCAATACGATTCAATTCACGATACTGGGTTCACGATATGATTCTCTCACAATTTATTTTACAAAATGGGACTATAAACAAATTTTTTTTTTGGGAAAAAAGCTAGAAAATACGGTACTATTTTCCTTTTATTTTTCATTGTCAAAAGAATTCCTTGATAAACTATTCAAAACAATGCAATTTAACTAAAAATAAATCTTGAATGAAATAAATAAAGGAATAATACAAATGAAAATGAAGCCTATTAGATTAAATTCTGGTTCTATAATAAACAATGCAAAACTGCATAATAGTTCTTTTTCTTTTTAAAAGTGCAACTGAAAATGTATTTTGTGCCTTAACAATTGGACTTTAAAAAAAAAAAATGTCATATTTGTTTGGACCAGCAGAGGGCGCTGGTAACACAGTGGTCGGTTGGCATGCAGATATCTTGCAGTGAAGAAGAGAAGCTATGCTAGCAGACAGAGCTAATAGAAAAATTTGACTTTTACAGATATTCAAGTAATATTACAGATATTCTTTCGGTGCTAAAGGGGTAATGAATCATTTATGAACATGTTTAAGAGTAGAAGGCAGCCAGAAAGAAAGTATTAGCAGACTCCGCCCGCCGCCTACACTTGTGGATAGCGTCAAAAAAAGTACTGCGATTCAATTTTTAGAAAATCGATATCAACCGTGATACCTATGAATCGATTTTTAACTGCCTTACGATTACGATTGGCTTTAAGGAGCAACTTCTAAGCTTTGATAAACTGGTGGACTTTAGTCTCCTAGAGCAAATATTAGTAGAGTTACAGTTATTTAAATTAACATGTTCTCCTCGATGCGTTCAGGGTTTCTGTAAAACGCAGACATTTTCATTAATTTGCAAAATATTCCTGGACAGCCTGGACAAGATGTGAAAAGAGGACATGTTTAGGTAAAACCAGACATATGGTCACCGTATAATATATGTTTGTTCAAGTAGTTGACAATATGGCTAAATGCTAAGCTTAGTGCTAGCTCAGCACTAGCTTGATTATTGTAAAGTGAACTCAATGGGGATGAAATCAGTATGTATGTTAAAAAAATACACTGGGAGCAGAACGTATGGTCAAACATCGCCTTTTCAAAATAAAAGCATCTCTTCTTGCTTTCCATCATTTTATTTTTTTAACTTTTGTAAATAGGACTCTTGTTTTGAAGTTAACAGGAAGTTTAGTCAGTAGCACAATGAAGGGTTTCTGAAAATTTGTGAATTTGTGAAAATGAAATATGTCTACGTGAGTTTTATGGATCAAATGAGCACATGTTGATATTTTACTTGGTCACTTTCTCACTTCAAATGTTTTCAGAACTTTCAAAGTAAAGGTGAGCTTTATGTTTTTAACACTTCAGTGGGAACGCTCATCATCCTAATCATACTTATAGTAAATAGTAAACCAGGGGTCACCAACACGGGGCCCGAGGGCACCAGGTAGCCCGGATGGACCATGTGAGGGGTCCTCAGGAGCTCTAGTCACCAATGAGCTCCAACTAAAATATGTTTTACTTTCCAGGAACTCACACAGATAATTACATATGAAAGATGTAGTTAGTATATAATAAAGTGAAATACTGCTGCACATGATAACGTTTTAGATTTACTGTTTGGGTTGTGATATGTGTATATACAGTATATGATATGAAGATATGTTTCTTTACAAAACAAGGTGGATTTTATGATGAGTTAAAATTTCTTTGTTGGTAGCTAGAAAAATAAGAACATGATGATTTTTATGAAATGTAATGAAATTAAACAATTGCTTAAATTACAAAAAAATATTGTTGCATGTTGAAACTTCAACCTTTCCTAACAGTTTAAGTTACTGATAGTAACTAGTTGACTAGGACTAGTTGAAGGTTGAAGTGCTACACTTTTTAAAGCTAGCTATTAGCTAACAGCTAGCTAATATTATGTACAACTCTTTCTCTTGTACTTAGTGTTTTGTAGATTTATCAATTAATCATGTTTTATTTGGTGTATTTGAGAGTTTTAGGCCTTGTCTACACGTAGCCAAGTATTTTTATAAATGTATATCCACTCTCCTCCATTTAAAAAAAGTCCACATATGATTGTTTGTTTTTAAAAAATCCATCCACACCAAACCGCATAAATGTGCTGTTCACAAGTCAATGGAGTCACTCTCTGTTGTTGGAAGCTTTATTTATGGGGGGCCCAAGTGCTCCGTTATAGCTTTGCCCACCTGCCTAACAATGTTTGAGACCTGGTCTATATAGGAGGCCTGTCTGGTGTGAGCCCAGCCCGTCCATACAGCGGCCACCGGAGAGGGTAGATGGCGCAGACGAAGCGCGCCTAACAGCACGGCCTGAAACCCACCCCGCGGCACCTCTCAAACCACACCAACTGAGCACGTTTCCCCCCCCACACTCCCCAGGCTAAGTAGGGCCACGAGCAGCCTGCCCCGCCGCAACAGGGAGCGACCACGCAGCAGAGAAACCTGCGCCCACACCAGCACAGGCCCGCATGGCCCACAATACAACATCGTCCACAGGGAGGTGACCCCGGCCCCACTGAGGGGGCCAAGCACCCCGTCAGCCACAGACTGACAAGCAGGCGAACCAAAGCACCCCCAACCGGACACCGCTACCCCACACCAGTGCCGCCAGCACAATCCCCATGACGTTTGTAAACTTGTAAACTCTGGTTATTAGTGTCCACACTCAAACGCAAAGCTGGCGTTTTCCTCAAATCTACACTTTGGTCAGAGTTTTTATAAAACCTGGTTTTTCATGATAAAAAAGTGTCTATGATAGGATGATTAGGCAAATCAGAGAAAAATATCTCTGTTTTAATTGATACCCTGCTACGTTTGGAGAGGGCCTTAGTGGCTTAAATGTGACAATTCAACAGATAAGACTTAAAATCATTGCTAAACTATTTAGTGTTAGCAAGAATGCAACGTAGTGTGCATCATAGGACGAGGTGTGTGATTAATGTGCTGCTGCTTCCACTTGGTGCAAACCTACACCTGTTTCCATTTTATTACATTGATCCATGAGAGATCAATAAAGGTAAGAGAACAGTTCCAGATAAGTAGAGGAGACACACTGAGACCTTTGGGAGAACCACTCCAACTATACATACGTATTAATGTGTAGATGCTTTCCTACACTATACATCCCACAGGCATCACTAATCAATAGTTCACATCACACAAAGGAAACAAAGCACATCTAAGAGGTAGATCACTCTATGTGGAAGGAGTAGAAAGTAGAGGCTACGTCTAGTTATTATTGTAATACTAATTAATAACTAACATTATTTAGTTTTAACTTTGTTGCTTTATTCATGTTCATCACTTTTAGACAACATTGTGTACATAGTGTTATTATAAAATAAAACGTTTCACAAATAAAACAAAAGGGCTTGAAAAGACAAATATCCTGCAATGGGGCCTCCCCTAGGGTCCCGCTGGGTGGGTGTGTGGAAGCGGCCTGTGGCTTCTGGCCTGGCTGATCCGTGTCAGGAGTGGCTGGTCTGCTGGCTGGGTGCTGGGGTTGGGGTGCCTCGGGGGTTGGTCTTTGGGTTGGGCCTCTCGGGGAACGCTCTCCTACCGTCTGCTCTGGAGCTGGCCGCGGTGCGGTTTGGTGCCGCGCTGCCTTAGGCGGGGTAGGGCTTGGCTGCTGTCATTGCTTTATCTGGGAGTGTGTGGTCCTGCTGGATGGTGGGTGATGCTTGGGCTGGGGGGCTCTCCATGGGCGGGGCTGGCTTGCTGGCCGGGCCGATCTTGGCAAGGGTCGTCCGGGGCAGGGTGCGTAGACTGCGCCCTTGCATGCCTGCGGGTGCAGCGTGGGGTGGCCCCTGCTTGGGTGGTGCTGCCTTGGGGCTGTGTGTGCCGCATACAGTTAAGACGGTCGAGCTGGGCACTTGGGGGGGATCCCTGACTTTCACCATAACTAAGGCTCAATGCGCTGGCGGGATCGATAAGGGGGTGATCTGGGGGTCTCGGCCGGAGTGCTTGGGAGCCGATGGGGCGACTTGCAGCATCCCCTTGGTGCACCGGGTGGCTGAGTATGTGGCCGTCGTCCTTGGGCAGGCTGTTGCCGGTGCTGCTTCTGTTCCGGTTTCTTCCGGCCTGAGGTCCGATCCCTGCTGGCTCTGGGCCTGCCGGCGGGGTTCAGGGGGGGTCCTCGGCTCTTTGGGGCTTTCTCATGTGTGTGGGGGGTGGTGGCTGCCTTTTGGCCTTGGATCTCGGGGGCGTCTGGGGGACTGTTTGGTCGTGGGGGAGTGGCCTGAGGCTCCTTGGCCACCACTCTTTGTGTTGGCCTGGCTGCATCTTGGGTCCAGGGCAGCACTTGGGTTTGCAGAAGCAGTTCTTACATATACATTGGTTACGATGCACTGACATACCTTAGGATGTTGGATAAACTCGTACTGGGCTTAACTTTAGACACGTTGATCCCAAATACCTGCTTTAGGTATTACCACTCACTCCTTCCCTCTGTCCACAGCCACCACCATTATAGCTAAGCTTCACACTGGTCACCAGACTGGCTGAACTTATTACACAATAAGGACAATATACACATCTCACTATCACTATAAAGCAGTCAACTCTCTCCACTCTTTCCATTTCCTTCCCTGAGTCTCTCTTCCTGTTTCCTTCCCCCTCACCACTGCCCTCTCTTTTTATATTATCCCTTTAATAAAGTGTTTCTTACCCTTCCTTAGGGAGGGCTGATGATGGTCACATCGCGACCGTGGCTCAGGTGGTAGAGGGTCGTCTTCTGATCGAGAGGTTGGGGGTTCGATCCCAGTACCTGACTATGTGTCGAAGTGTCCTTGGGCAAGACACTGAACCCTAAGTTGCTCCCAGTGGTCGACTAGTGCCTTGCATGGCAGTCCTGTCCCACTGGTGTGTGAATGTGAGAGTGATTGGATGAATGAGCTGATATGTAAAGCGCTTTGAGACTGTTTCAGTGGTGATAAAGCTCTATATAAATCAAGTCCATTTACCATTTACCGTTTATCACAATTATGCAATACAATAAATTCATTTATTTAATTGGCAATAACAAAACATGCATTGCTGTCTTTAAAAGATTACACTTCTTGTAGCGTTAACCTTTAACAGCATGTGCAGACAATTAAAAAAAAACAGATGAGACAAATAGCCCAGGTGTTCTCATCCTCAGGGTAAGAATGCCATATGCCTTCAAGAATCAGAATATTTTTATATAATTTTGAGCTTATTTCTGCTTATTTTTATCCTTTTCACTTTCCAGTAGTGTTGTGTTTAAGACCGCACTATCCGAGACCAAGACTTGCCCGAGACCAGAATGCACCGAGACCAAGACAAGACCAAGACTTTCGGGAGCCGAGACCGAGTCAAGACCAAGACCGAGACAAACCAAGACCAAGACCAAGACCATAAACATTTTTTTTTTCAATTTAAAAAAATATATAAATAAATAAAATTATGACCAGGTTCAACAGTTAAATAACATTCTCTCTTTAATTTTAGTTTATTTTAAATACATTTGATGGACAAAAAAGGTGCCTGCAAAAAATTAACTAAAATATTAAAACTACTACTGATAAATTCATAATTATTCTACATATTTGAAAACAAGATTTTTATGTCAGCTAAATGTACAGCAAGTGTTTAAAAGCATTTCTGCCAAGAAATAATGATTCTTGATTCTGATTCTTTCAGTTGTGCAGGTTTAACAGGTCACAGAGTTCACAAGATATTTTTTTAGCTTGAAAAAGCCTTTAAACAGGTTATTTTATTAATTCACTTAGTTGATATAGTTTAATTTGGTTACTGTAATGTAACTAGGATATTCAATTAACAAAGATTTCCAACTGTAACTGTAAAAGTGAAACTTTCTGAAATAAAACTACAAACAAGTTGTCATCAGTGTAAAAAACATAGAGCTACAGGTAGATGTGAAACTAAATAAAACAAACTCAAACCCTGGAAAAGTCATGTGACAAATCAATCAATATTTTCTATTGAGAATTATCATTATTCTGGATACAGTGGAAACAGAAACTATAAAAAATAATTATATTGTGAACCTGTTTATATTGTGGGGAACATATAATATACATACATGTAATTAGAGTCTAAAGACACAAAAAAAAACACCACTTTAAAAATAAAATAGACTAATATAAGACCTCTTTACAGTTATTTGACTCATTCTGGGCTAGTGCAACTCTGTGGCGATGACGCGCTGGTGACGACATAAACCAAGATGGCGGCGGCCCGGACTACAGCCGACATTATGTAATAAAGCTTTAAAAGACATGGATATAATGAAAAGAGTGGATGGACAGATGCATAAACATGCGGACTTTCACACGGACACACATAAACTTATTAAACACACACAGACCTCAGTAAACGGAACAGGCTTCACCGCTCGGCTAGCACTAGGACCCAGAAGCAGAGTCAGTGCGTCCCCTATCCAGCCTTCACAGGCTGTAATATCATCAGTTTATCATTTTACCAGTTGTTAGAGCTACTGTCTTTACCAGGGAGATAATATTTATTACTGGTGATTGTTTTCTGGAGTTTTACTGGGATTTTTACCGGTGATTAGTTCATATCTCCTTGCGCTCCGCGGTCCAAACTGACACCGTAGCCACACACGTATGAGTGTGTCACACACGTCACTCAGTCACATTAAGGAAGGTTGTGGTCATTATACGGGGTGGATTAAATAATGAATAAAGGATTGTTTTATCCCGTTCTTCTCCGTGTTTTTATCACATTATAAAAAAGTTTAAAAATAGCAGGAATTAGTGCTGGTCTCTAACGGTCTTGACGGAAAATCCCGAGTCCGGGACAAGACCGAGTCAAAATGTTTCAGAGTCCGAGACGAGACCGAGACCTTTAAAATTTGGTCTCGAGACCAAGACCGGTCTTGACCACCACAACACTACTTTCCAGAAATATTCAGCACTTACAGTATAAACCCTTTCCACCACTTTTCCACCTAATGTCACATATGTTGACCCATTATTGTCACTTTAAACCTCTTTTCACCATATTTTATGCTTATTTCAACAATTTATCATGCCCATTATTTGCCATTTTAAACTAATTGTTTCATTATTGACACTTAGAACCCTTTTCCTTTTTCCGTCTGTTTTTGTCCACCTTAATTTGCAAATTTTAACCAAATTTCTGTGGTTTTTAAAATCCCATTTCACCACCTTTACAACCATTTTTAGTCACTTTGAACCCCTTTATTCCCCCTTATAGATGGTCCTCACTCCACATGACTGTTCTTCAATGCACACAAATAATTGTCTTTACTGTTCTCTAACATTATAGACATGCAGTGTATTTCTGTATATAACTCCATCATGCAGTAGTGCAGCTTTCTCTCTGACAGGTGATCTGTAATGACTGCAGATACCTGTGAGGAAGCGTCTCCAGTTATAGCAGCGATCATCCTTCTTCCTGTCAGCGTGTCTTGTTGCCCATCGCTCCGTCCGTCCTCCACCATCACACTCAGCACTGGTTCCCCGCAAGGCTGCGTCTTGAGCCCTCTACTGTACGCCCTGTACACCTATGACTGCTCTTCAACTCACCCAACCAACCGCATTATTAAATATGCGGACGACACCACTGTGGTGGGACTCATCCTAGGCGAGGATGAGACAGCGTACAGGGCCGAGGTAGAGGAACTATCACGCTGGTGCTCAGCAAACAACCTGACCCTGAATATCCAGAAAACAAAAGAACTGATCATGGACTTCAGGAAGATCTGACAGGACCACACCCCCCTCCTCATAAATGGAGAACAGGTGGAGACTGTCACCACCTTCAGGTTTCTGGGCACCCACATCTCTGCTGACCACTCCTGGACTGACAACATCAGGGCCCTAGTCAAGAAGGCTCAGCAGCGGCTACACTTCCTGCGTGTCCTCAGGAAGAACCATCTGGACACGAAGCTGCTGTTGGCCTTTTATCACTCCTCTGTGGAGAGCGTGCTGACATACTGTCTGGGTGTGTGGTACGCAGGCTCAACAGTCAAGGACAGGAAGGCAGTGCAGAGGGTCATTAACACTGCCCAAAAAATCATCGGCTGCCCTCTGCCCAGCCTAGAAAACATCGCCACATCCTGCTGCCTCAGGAGAACCAAGGCCATCACAGGAGACCCCTTACACCCTGCTCACCCCCTGTTCGACCTGCTGCCCTCTGGAAGACGCTACAGGTCAACAAAATCTCACACATGCAGACTGACAAACAGCTTCTTCCCCTGGGCCATACGGACTGCAAACACCCATGGATACACACACACACACTCATTCAGGAACAATCTCCCATAACCCCCCCTCCCCCCCCCCACACACACACACACACACACACACACACTTTAGCACTAAACACTAGCACTTTAAACTGTTATTTATCCTGTAAATTATTCACCGATGTCTCGTTTTAAAAGTTTTATGCCGTACGTTGGTTTTTTATCATCTTTGTACATATTCAATGCCTTGTTGTTGTTTTCGCTCCTGTCTTTTAATTCTATGCTCTGTGGTGTACTGTAGCTTTATGCGAGCATCTCTCAAATTTCACTGTACCACCAAGTACCGTGACAATAAAAGACTATTCTCTATTCTGCGTCTCATTTCTCTGCAGAATTATGATCCATACACTTATTCCTGATACACCCTGATTGATCGGCTTTGCAGATAACTAATAAATTGGTCCTTCAAGGTTGTGCTTCACTAAGAGTGTGAACTGTGCTAACGCAGCTCAAACACTCCTGACACCACACATTCACAGCTCAGTGTATTTAAAAGTGTCTCATTACTTTAGACTTCAGCACCAGGCTTTAGTCAGGTTCCAAATGGATGCATTTCAACTTGTTTATTACCCAACACGTAAAACTAGCTTTTCCAGCTTTGTTCCAGTCACTTTCATTTTCCTTTTACCTACAGCAGTGGTTCTCAACCTTTATATCCCACGACCCCCAAAATAAAGGTCCCAGAGTCCCACTGTAGCTGAAGGTGGTTGAACACAGACATGAACATTGAAGAACAGTCATGTGGAGACAGGACCATCTATAGGGGGAATAAAGGGGTCGATTTTTGGGGTCCATCCATAAAGTCAGAAAAATGATGGTCTATTGTTCTATGAATCTGTGATAACCACATTTATTTATTCATCTGAATAATATCCACTGTTATCCAGGAACGTTTATTATTATTATTATAGTCATCTTAAAGATGGAAATCATGGTTTTAATCACTAATAAAATGGTTCAAAGTGAACAAAAATGGTGTAAAAGGTGGTGAAATAGGATTTTAAAAACAACAGATCTGCAAATTAAAGTGGACAAAAACAAAAATAATGAACATAACAAATAATGAATGTGGTTAAATTAGCAAAAATAAGCATGAAATATGGTGAAAAGAGATTAAAAGTTTCAATAATGGGTCAATATACTGTATGTGACATTAGGTGGAAAAGTGGTGGAAAGCATTTATAAGTACTGAAAATGTTTTTTTTAAAGTGGAAAAAATGTGTAGAAAAGGATTAGAATTAGAAGTGTCAGAAATGGGAGTAATGTAGCATAAATGCATTAAAAGGAGCAAAAATATGGCAAGAAAAAGTGATGAAAAATTGCTTAAAATATGTCAAGTTTAGTGTAGTTGCATAAAAAATATTAAAAAAAAATTTTTGGTTTCTTGAAGGAACCTGGTGACCCCACATTGGGTCCTGACCCCAAGGTTGCAAACCCTTTAACTACACAAATCATCTTTGTAACATTAACTGTCAACGGTGTAGAAACCAGTAATTACAGTGAAACACATATTACACACATTAATGTTCCTCTGGGGTTAATTTGACCCCAAGCTGTTTTATCTGTGTAAAACATCTGTATGTGTGTGACCTTACATCTCCACACCTGCAGAGTTGATACTTTTGAGTTGATATATAACGGGGGTGGGGCTTAACAACAATATTCATCTACCTGCCAAGCTTGTCCCGATGGTGGAGCAGGTCAAGGTAAATCATTTTCTGGAGGCAAATATCTCTGGGGTCAGATTGACCCTAAGGGTACAATATGTTGGTCATATTTGAGGATAATAGGAGGGTTAATGTGGATTTCTGTGGATAAGTGTCATGTTTAAATGGAAGTGCAGAGAACAAGGAGAAATTGTTTTAAAACAAAAAATCAGATGAATCTAAAAATCTATATTTACACTGTGTAGAAGAAAGACCAAACCAAACGCTAACGGACTGACTCACATGCTGCTTCATCACATTTTCTGCCACTTTTTAAAGGAACGCTTGGACACAGAGAAGTTTATGGATCATCCTCCTGTTCCAGAGTGGGAACACCTTGGTGGAGACAGGAAGGAGGAGGGTACAGGACACATGGGCCACATACAGAGACAAAAAATGATGATTATTACCAAGCGAAGAACCAAAACAGAGGCTAATATTTAAGCTAACTGGATTAGCATCCCCACCATGGCTGGAACTAACAACCATCCAAACTAAACGCTCAACCAAACCCTTTAAGTTAAAGTTTAAGTTTTGACAATACGGACACAATCCACAGATTGTGACTTAATTATTTACCAGAAAAGGAGAATTTTTTCCAGTTGTGTAGAATATTTGTACACCATGCAAATAGTATAAAGTCTATTTGTCTGTTTATATTACGAGATCAACAGATGAAATGTGTTTATTACAGGATTTGATTAAACTTTTTAAATCTCCTAGATGAATAAAAATGAAGCCAAAGGCAAAGGTTTTGTCGTCAGGTGGAAGTGGAACATGAGAATACTGTAAATGTTAACATTTGTTGCTACTTACAGTATATTCCTCAGATTCCTCTCTGGTCTTTTGAGAGAGCAGACGTGTTTTTCACTTGCTCCGATAAGACGACCTTGGACACCCTGAGAAAAGAAAACTTGGGCCCAAGACGAAAAGAAAAATGGTTAAAAAACCGCCTGCAGGCCCTTCAGAACCCGATCCGGGTTTGGAAGAGGTCAAGGAGATGATAAGAAACCTCAAAGACGATCTTTCTGCACGGATCACAGCCGAGATAAAGCCGTTGGAAAAGACGCTGGAAAAATCACTGGAAAACCTTCAAAATGAAGCAAAGGTACTGAAAGAAAAGAATGAAAGAAATGCTGAAGAGATAAAATTGTTGAACACGAGGGTTGAACAGTTGGAACAAAAGGAAAGAGAGAAAGATGTCATCATCACAGGCTTAAAGATAAAACCCAGGAGCTACGCGAGTGACGAAGAAACAAAATCGATTGAACAACAGGTCATTGACTACCTGGAGTCGAAGGACATTGTCCTGAACCCTGACAACATCAACTCCTGCCATCTCCTGCCAAAGAGAAATGATACCAGAGCTGTAAAAATTACCTTTACGAATGTCAAATTTAAAGGAGAACTACTGAAGCAAGGCAAGAAACTGAAGGAAACAAAGGTTTTCATAAATGAAAACTTGACTAAACAAAACGCAAGCATCGCATGGAAGGCACGCCAAATAAAAAAAGGAGGAAAAATTCTAAAGACGTGGACGAGAAACTGCAGGATTTATATCACACCACTGGGAGAAGAGAATGGAAAACCAATCTTCATCAAAACGATGGAAGATCTGGGAAAATACGAAGGATCCACCTAAACAACAACATTACTGATGGTAATCACGGACATGGACCCAGATCTATATAAATACTGGAAACAAAACTCAGACTGTGATTATTTTACTGACACTGAATTCAATGTGAAAACCAAGAGTTAAAAAGGTCTGTCATTTATTCATTTCAATTGCTAGGTGGTGGGGTGATTAAGGATTGCATTACTGCCTTGCTTATGAACTAAGACATGGTGGTGTGTTTATACAAGAAAGGGTCAAATATAGCAGTGGAAAACACAACACTGCCAAGGGAGCTGACAACAGCTGGAATGGCCTTGATGTGGAGACAAAACAAGATGAACTTTTTTTTGAACCGGAGGCTGATACGAGCAGCAATGGAGAGGAGGAGGAATAAAAAAAAAAAAAGAAGGCACTGACTACAGATGAGAATAAATCCTACACAAAAAAGGACTGTTCAGAACAACTTAAGAATGTTTGACCAGAGAGACATGTAAACCCATGTAAATTTTTGATGTACAAAACAGGGAACGGGACCTGAATAAGCAAATTGCTTCTCTCGTCTCCTTTTTCGGCATGTACAAAAAAAAAAAAAAAAAATTAATGTAACCAATTGAATGTAACCATGTCGGAAATAAACTGAATAAATAAATAAAATAAATATTATAACACATGGTTAATGTGATGCTGGCTTGTTGATGGATGAATAAAACAGTTTTAATCTGTATTCAGGGAATTTTCATGGTGTATATTTTTCTTAAGATACTTATTTCTACTTTTTAGAGTTAATAGTATGTTTGACACCTAAATGTTTTTCTCAGTGATTCCTGTGACTGCAGCTCAGCTTCAGGACACGCGACACAAAGTCTGTCTTTGATCCAACGCTGGGTTGTTTTTTTTTTACTGTCAGACACTTTATTAATAATCAGAATGAGTTCCTTTTGGTAAATGTTAGATTCATTTATTAGAGTCTATTCTTATTAGCTTCTGGCTCTCAAATTAAACATCATTTAATTAATGGATGTTTTTAATTTTCATAGCAAAGCTGTAGCTACTGTGACATTCATCAAGGTAAAAAAATAAATAAATATGATGTTTTTATGATTTTATTGTTTCATATTTGTATTAGTTTGTGCTTCACCATCCAGCCCAGCTGGCACAATGAAAATAAAACAAACACTAAAACCATTACAGTCGACATGTCTAGAATGATAAAATAAAGTTATATAGCACATGTGTCAACCTCAAGGCCCGGGGGCCAAATCTGGCCCTTTAAACCATCCATTTTGGTCCGTAGGAGTAAGTTAAAAAGACAGAAAAAACATAATTTATTGTCTAAATTACCAAATCATTCAGTTGTAATATTGTAATAAATATATTAAAACTCCACAAAATTTGGAGGATCACAATTTTACCCATGTTTATCACATGACTGCAGTTATTTTAAATCTCAAATTGTTAAAATATTGTATGTCATTTAGTTAATGATCAAATTATTTTACATAATTTCCCCAAATTAAATAAAAATGTGCAGGGATGATATCTGTCACTTATTACCTGGATATTTTTGGTGCCTCACATACTTTATGTATCATTTATACGTTGTGTAAAGTACAAACATGGGGACATTAATGTTCTCTCTAACGCTAAAATAAAGGTCTCTTAATTGCTGTGTAACCGTAGCTTAAACTGGTGTTTGAATATTATCAGATGAACTTGCAGAATAGTCTAAAATACATCACAGCTGCTATTAATGATAAGTACCTGCACCACCTGATAACACAGTTTAAACAGCAGATTAAACCAAACACTAAGTTTGAACAAAAACACACTTGAACACAGATTGTTTGCTGATAGTTTTATTTCACCTCTTTAATGATTGTTCCCATGCAGAAAGCATTTTAAGAAAGCATTAGAAACTCAGCCCTGCTACCTTTACTAAAAGAGTCACATTTAGAAGTTAGAAGTCATCAAAGCTCCTTTGAAAGAAGCTTTGATCTTCATTAATTCATCATCTAATAACATCACTAAAAGCAAAACATCACATGAGTTGGTTAACAAATGTATTCAACCACCGACTATTTTTTTTGTTTAGGAGATTAGCCAAATGACAGAAACAAAGATATTTACCAATGCTGTGATTTAAGCTCACAGTGGGTGGTGGTCTGATAAGTTTGTTAAGATCTCTATGTTTGATGTAGGATCCACTAAAGATTCACCCAGACTTTAATCAACCTTTTAATGGTTTTGTCAGCAAGACAAAGAAACTGGTTTTACGTGGTGGGAGTAGTTATCCCTTTCTATCACAGGGTGGAAGGGTTGGTTCAGGAGTGGTTTCAACTGGAACACACTTTGGTTCAGCAATTGTTGGTTCAGCAGTTGTTGGTTCAGGTGCAGGTTTTGCTTTCTCACACACAGCTGGAAAACTGAGGGCACCAGCGAAGCCTTTAACAGGCTTGTTGGGGTGACAGAAGTTTTTAGTTGCACACCCACTCTGATGAGTTCCATTTCCTGCCAAAGACAAAGTCAAAGAGTCAAACTTTTAAACCTCCTGCAAATAGAATCAATACATGGTTGTTTCACAGAGAGGTCTGTGATGCTATTACTCAGCAGGGCTTTGTAATATGAGTGTTAAAGTGACACCAACCATCCCATGAAAGCTCTTTAGATGATCACTCTAAAGCTGAATAATAAATAGTTATTACTTCCAATCAGAAATGTCTTTAGAGTCAATTACATCCACATTTAGCCTCAAACACATGTAATGTTCCTTTAAGAGGGGGTGTGGCCATTTTGGAGATTTCAGCCAATCAGCGTTCACATATCGTGTGATCACTTCAGGACTACTCTTAGTATTCAGGCTCCTATAGAGAGATTGTTATGATAATAATAATTTCACTCTGAGCTTGTAGTGCTTAGTTAGGAGTCACTAATTCATTGGACGTAATGACGTTATTCCTAAAAATACCAGGAATATCACAGGGGACAGATTCTACTGTTGGACTTACCAGGAAAGGAGGAATGGTACTTCTTACTATAACTTACTACAGATCCACACATGACTTCAGCTGAACAAGGAAGACACCTTCAAACAGGAAGTCTATGCTACCATGGCAACCATGGTAACCTCATCAAACCAGTCTGAGTTAGTGAATGGAGCACTTCCTGATAGTTTGTCCAACACGTCCACCTCCACAAGCCTGAGTTTAAGAGCTTTTTATTGTACCTGCAGCTTCTACATCAGTAGAAAAGATCACAGAGAACAGACTTTCAGCTGATCTGTCTTTGGACTTTAGGTTGAGGATCCCTTTAAAGTTTGATGATATTTATATATTTCTTACAGTTTGATGTCCTTTAGAAACTACCAACAAATCTTTGACACAGGATTCTCCAACAATGGGCCATGAGAAGGTTCAAAGTTCACAGCAGTGGGAGAAGAATGGAAACACACTTACTGATTGCTCGCACGCAGTGAGTTTGATTTCCAATGCATTCCTTGACTTTGCATTCCTTTGGGTTTATAGTGTTGCTGCAGAAAAGGCACGTCAACCCATTTCCTGATGGTATCTTAGGGTCTGAAAAGAACAGCATAACACACCAGTGTAAACTACCCACAGAGTATGGAGCAGCATTAGTTTGATTGTGTTTCAAAGGTCTTACGGGGTTGAGGTTTTTTGTTGCAGAGATGGGACTTGCAGCACTTAACGGTCGCCACAAACACCTGATAACCCAAGCCGATGGACATGGTCTCTGTTTTTTCACTCTTTGGACAGTATGAAGGTGACGTACAGGACCTGTAGTAGGATTTATTCTGATGTCCATGTGTGACTTCTGTAAGGTATAAAGTGGATTAGCATGCAAAGCCAAGCCGGTCACTGTTTGTCTATCAAAGGAAATGAAGAGAAGCAAACAGTACCGATAACAGAGGCGCTCATGCAGACCTGTCCTTCACTACAATACTGTTGTTTTTTGCAGTATTTCTCTGTACAAGTGAAACACTTGAACTTTTTGAACTTTTCGGTCTTTTCTTTTTTAGCTTCAATGTCTGTGGAAAAGGAAGCATTAGATGTGCATTAGTACAGTGTGAAAGACTACATTATCAATCAATACATTCACGGCAAACAGTTGTTGGTGCAAAAACAGAATCAGTTCTTCTACTTTCTCTCAGTTTTTCTAACATGTTTATTTTTAATCATTAGCATCATCAGTTCTAAGTGGATACCAGAACATTTTAAATATAATATCAGACATTGTGACATGAACTAAATGTGATTGAGTGGAGGATGTTGTTACCTGTGCAGAAAAGCAGCACGAGGACGCTCAGGCAGAGGATTCTGATCATCATGATGAACAGGTTGGTGCTGAGGTTTGGTTCTTCTAGAGATTGATGTTCAGCTGGTTGATCTCCACTGTTACCTCTGTGTTTTATATCATTCAGGTGACCTCACAGTTTGGGTGTCACCTCTCTTTGGGTTTTTGGGGATTTGACAATTAATCTCCCTCCCATCATTACCTTATTGTACCAACTAATCCGACCACGCCACTGTGATGTTATGTTTCTTTGTTGTTGTTTTTACCATTAATGGTCAAATGTTTCATAAGATACAGAATGGACAGACATGAGGACCAGAGAAAGTTAGAACCTAAATGTTAATAAATGTTTATTTAGATGAGTGTGAGATGTCAGTCCATTTGCTGCTGTATCAAAGAGCATCTTTAGACAGTCTATCACTCATTTATATTCTAGTCTATCTGTCACTGTTTGTGACTCTTACTGTACCTCATTTATATCCATCAAACAAATAGTGGTGTCCCCCCAACCAGATAGAAAACTTCTGGTCCATATCTGGCCCACACCTGACACATTCATGCTGCCCACATGAAATGATGGCACTTACTGTAGGTGCTCCACTCCAGAACTTGGCCACAACCAAGCCATCACAACTCCAGATGTCACCAAGATCAGACCAAATAATTATGGTACCTTAAAATGGGACACTTTTGGCTCACATCCAGATTAGTTGCTGCTAACTTTCCATAAAAAGCCAAAACTGGCCCAAATTTGTTCCAAGATAACTGGTCTACATTTGCAGCATCACATGTGGGCCACTTTAGGCTCACATCCTCTTTGTAGTAGCCAGAAGAATGCCAAAAGTGTGGGATAGTTGCTGAATGTGGCCCACATCTGTATGCTATCTGAGATATCAATTTTTGGTTCAGTTTTTTCCCATCTGGCCCGGCCACCCTGAAGAGAACTCATTCTAGCCGTTTGGACTTGTAGTAGAGTTCTTGGGTCATTTCTCAAAGCTCATGACCATAGGTGAGGGTTGGAACGTGGATGGACCAGTACTTGGAGGTGCTGATCCTCATCTCAGCAGCTTCACATTCAGCTCAGAACCATCCCAGAAGGAGCTGAAGATCTTTGTTCAACCAGATCAAGAGAAAAACATGGTCCACAAAGAGCAGAAAGGTTATCGTTCATGGAGGTCACTTTGATTCTAGTGAGCAGCCTCTTTGGTTCTAGTATCCCCATCTATAGATAATATCTAGGAAGTAAAAACATATTCTCCCATCTATACTCCTTACACGTCCACCACTTGTAAATAAATACTGAAAAAGATAAAGCACACTTTTAATGTGAAAAGACCTTCACCGTTGACAAACAATGGTTTATTTAATAAAATTATTGCAGTTTGTGGATCAGCTGCATTTTTCTGTCAAAGCCACAGTTAAAATCTTATACTATAAGTTACAGGAAAGGTCATTATTTAGTTTTGGGGATCCGCCCGTTACTTTTTCTCATGAATTATCCTGTAAGGAAACAGATTTACAATCAAATAGAATAATCAATGTATTCATTGTGTGTGTGTTAAAAAGCTTTATTGGTCTTGGACACACCCACACACACACACACACACACACCAGGACACAAACACACTGGGCCTCAGGCGTTAAAGGTTTAAACCAACAATGGTCAGTGTGTTCTTCCTTTGGGGCGTTTTCACTCACTCCTGCTGCTGTTTGACAGTTTCATAAATAACTTTGTTTCTTTTTTCAGACAAAGATGTTAGGAGCAGGTTTTACTTCATATGTTTAAATGTTGTTTGCAGTCTTCCTCAGAGGTGGTGATTACTGCTACGTTGTCCTATTCTATGATGTGTTTTGTTGTTTGCAGTGATCTGATATTGTTGATTTGAAATGTTCCTGTTTTGCCTTTTCTTTTCCTGTCCTTGTGAGTCGTCCTCCTCTCCTTCTTAAATACATTGTTTAGTGTTTATTTTGTCTTTGTGTTAAACATTCTCTCTATTGTTCTATGTCTGTGTGTTGACCTTCACATCACCTTCAGCCTAATAAACAACATTCAGGAACAAACGTAGCTTCAGAGCAGGTTCGTTATATAGGCAATATAGGCAAATGCTAAGTGCGCCATAAGTCCAGGGGCGCCAAAATGTTTTAATGACATTAAAATTAATATTTCACAAAATGTAAATGTCAATAAGAAACATTTTAGTCATAAATATTTAAATTAAAATTTAATATTTGATGATTTAAACCATCACTAGAAACACTTTTAATGTATCGTTCTTTTTGTAGTAAAGTTACAGTTTGCACTAAAGTTTTAAAGCTGCAGTTATTTAAGTTTAATTATTGTTTGGTTTGTTTGGCTTTTTATATTTATCTTGTTTTTATGTGTTATGACTTACTTTAATAATATTAATAACCTCTTACTAAGATGTATATTTACATTTGCTTTTATTTAGTTGTTTGTGTTGTTTTATGTGTATGTGAAATTATTTTATTAAAATTAAAAAAAAAATGTCAAAAGTAATTTCTCTGATTTTTTTCTTGTTACGTAAATCATCTTTGTGTGTCTGGTGATGACCACTATGCAAGTGTTTTATTCTGATAATATTATTATAACAATAATGTAAATATCAATTACTTGGTATAAAACTACACCACATAAAGGAGCGTTAAAAGAAAATCTCACCAACAGTGGATATTATTCATATAAATAAATAAATGTGGTTATCACAGATTCATAGAACAATGGACCATCATTTTACTGACTTCATGGATGGACCCCAAAAATCTCTCCTCTTTATTCCCCCTTATAGATGGTCCTGTCTCCATATAACTGTTCTTCAATGTTCATGTCTGTGTTCAACCACCTTCAGCAACAGTGGGGGTCCCTGCTCTATGGGACCTTTATTTTGGGGGTCACAGGCTGTGGTTGAGAAGCACTGGTTTAGAGGAAATAAAATATGAGGGTTAAATGTGATGCAGTAGTTCTGTTTATCAGCTTCAGGATGTCAGTGTGTCTTCGATAATAACCAATGCTTTATTTTGAAACTCTACATTGTAGCGTTTCCTGTTTAGCTTTAACCACCTGTTGTGTTACTGTGTGTGTGTGTGTGTTCCTGTGTGTGTGTGACTGTGTGTGTGTTACTGTGTGTGTTACTGTGTGTGTGTGTTACTGGGTGTGTTACTGTGTAAGTGTGTTACTGTGTGTGTGTGTGTTACTGTGTGTGTGTGTGTTAC
Organism: Gouania willdenowi; assembly: GCF_900634775.1. Taxonomy (NCBI): domain Eukaryota; kingdom Metazoa; phylum Chordata; class Actinopteri; order Blenniiformes; family Gobiesocidae; genus Gouania; species Gouania willdenowi. The sequence goes on from NC_041053.1 coordinate 531,002, forward strand.
TGTGTGTGTGTGTGTAACTGTGTGTGTTACTGTGTGTGTGTGTAACTGTGTGTGTTACTGTGTGTGTTACTGTGTAAGTGTGTTACTGTGTGTGTGTGTGTGTGTGTGTGTGTGTGTGTGTGTGTGTGTGTGTGTGTGTGTGTGTGTGTGTGTGTGTGTTACTGTGTGTAACTGTGTGTGTTACTGGATGTGTTACTGTGTAGGTGTGTTACTGTGTGTGTGTAACTGTGTGTGTTACTGTGTGTGTGCGTGTGTGTTACTGTGTGTGTAGATTTGGTCTTTTCTTTTGGTTTAATGATTGACCATCTAGGTATTGAAGACTTACAAATAAGCGACCATTGCTGTATCATATTTAATCTGTCAATCACACTAGTACAGACTACTTCTAATGTGAAAAAGCAGAGACACATTCTTAATGAAGCAGCAATCAGTGGGTTTTCTGCCTCTTTCGATCCAACTACATTTGCTAGTTGTGATGATGTTGACACTTTTATGACAAACTTCAATAGCCATTGTCTGTCTGTTTTGGACACAGTAGCACCAGCTAAAAATACTCCAGGCTCTAATAAGAAACCTTGTCCGTGGATGAATGAAGCCATTTTTAGCTTTAGGAGAAGCTGCTGGAAAGTGGAACGGTTGTAGAAAACCACTAAACTAGAGGTGCACAGACTCCATTTAAAAGAAAAGATAATGGAGCTAAATGAATTAATAAAGCATGCCCGTTCTGCTTATTTTACTAATCTTGTTTTGCAAAATAAGAGAAACCCCAAGGTTTTGTTCAATACTATTGAAAATCTTGTTGCACCCTCACCGTCCCATGTGCCTGTACACACACAGGAGGACTGTAAAAAAAATTTAAATTTCTTTGTAAATAAAGTACAAGATATCAGGGCTAGCATCACTCCTCCCTTGGTTAGCTTGTGCAGTGCATCAGCCCCTGTGAGCTCATGGTCCTCCTTCACTCCTGTCAGCCTACAGGATGTTCAGGTTTTAGTAGGAAAGATGAAACCCTCATCGAGCTCTGTAGACATTGTTCCTACTTCTCTGCTTTTATTTGTTTTTGATGTTGTTGGTCCTTGGGAGGTAAAATTGATAAACCTCTCACTTTTATCTGGCTCTGTCACCAGCTTTTTTAAACATGTGATAATAAACCCCATTCTTAAAAAACCCAATCTTGATCCGGGGGAGCCTATAAACTACCGGCCCATATCTAAGCTTCCCTTCATGTCTAAAATCATGGAGAAAATGGTTGCTAAGCAGCTAACCTCATACATGGAACAGCATGATATTTATGATAAATATCAGTCTGGTTTTAGATCAATCCACTGAAACTGCTCTTCTGAAAGTTTCTAGTGACGTGATGATGGCCGCTGACTCTGGTCGTTACACAGTTTTAGTTTTACTTGATCTGACAGCTGCCTTTGATACAGTAGATCACAGTATACTGGTTGATTGACTCAAATCTGAGATGGGTTTTCTGGTACTGTTCTCCAGTGGTTTACCTCTTACATTAATGGAAGAACCTTTAATGTTGCTATTAACGATGTTATGTCCAATATGTCCAACCTGTCATGTGGAGTAGCCCAGGGCTCTGTTCTGGGCCCTTTTGTTTTTATTGTATCTGATGCCTCTTGGTCGGTTGATCCGTGGTTTTAAAAATGTGTCTTATCATTTTTATGCTGACGATATCCAGTTGTACTGCTCCTTTAATGACTCAGAGTTGCACTTTTTATCAGAGTTCTTAGACTGTATATCCTGTATCAAAAACTGGTTGTTATCAAATTATCTCCAGATAAATTCAAACAAAACAGAAACTCTGATCATTGCTCCTGATAAAAACATCCTCTAATTAAAAACTCCCTTGGTGATCTGGGCTCATCTATTAAAACCAGCCTCAGAAACCTTGGGGTTGTTTTTGATCAGTCCATGTCTTTGGAGGGACATTGTCGTCAATTGACTAAAAACTGTTTTTACCACCTGAGAAATATCTCTAAAGTGAGGCATCTTTAATCAAAATCAGATCTGGAACTGGTCATACACACATTTATATCATCTCGTATTGACTACTGTAATTCTGGTTTTACTTGTTTTAATAAGTCGACCCTAAACAGACTCCAGATCGTTCAGAAGCTGCTGCCAGACTTTTAACTGGTGCTTCTAGAACATCCCACATCACCACCATTCTTGCTACTCTGCACTGGCTTCTAGTTAAGTTTCACATAGAATATAAAATATTAGTTCTCACGTTTTGAGCATTACATGGTCAGGCCCCTAAATATATCTCAGACTTGTTGTGCCCCTACTCATCAGGGCGATGCCTTCGGTCTTCAGGTCAGGGTCTCCTAAAGACCCCAAAAACTACATTTAAAACCAGAGGAGACCTGGTGTTCCAGGCTGTAGCTCCCAGACTCTGGAATAACCTGCACCAGTCTCTCAGGGAGCTCAACTGTGTGGTCACTTTTAAAAAACTGCTGAAGACGACACTTTACAGTAAAGCTTTTAGTTACTGGATTTTAATTTTTATTTATCCTTTAATGTTGCTGTTCTTATGATATTTATGCTCTTGTTTTATTATTCTATTGTGTTGCACTTGTACTTTTACCACAACTCTGTACAGCACTTTGTGATTTTATCTGTAAAAAGCGCTTTATAAATAAACTACTTACTTACTTACTTGTGTGTGTGTTACTGTGTGTGTGTGTAACTGTGTGTGTGTTACTGTGTGTGTTACTGTGTGTAATATCAGATCACTGCAAACAACAAAACACATCATAGAATAGGACAACGTAGCAGTAATCACCACCTCTGAGGAAGACTGCAAACAACATTTAAACATATGAAGTAAAACCTGCTCCTAACATCTTTGTCTGAAAAAAGAAACAAAGTTATTTATGAAACTGTCAAACAGCAGCAGGAGTGAGTGAAAACGCCCCAAAGGAAGAACACACTGACCATTGTTGGTTTAAACCTTTAACGCCTGAGGCCCAGTGTGTGTGTGTCCTGGTGTGTGTGTGTGTGGGTGTGTCCAAGACCAATAAAGCTTTTTAACACACACACAATGAATACATTGATTATTCTATTTGATTGTAAATCTGTTTCCTTACAGGATAATTCATGAGAAAAAGTAACGGGCGGATCCCCAAAACTAAATAATGACCTTTCCTGTAACTTATAGTATAAGATTTTAACTGTGGCTTTGACAGAAAAATGCAGCTGATCCACAAACTGCAATAATTTTATTAAATAAACCATTGTTTGTCAACGGTGAAGGTCTTTTCACATTAAAAGTGTGCTTTATCTTTTTCAGTATTTATTTACAAGTGGTGGACGTGTAAGGAGTATAGATGGGAGAATATGTTTTTACTTCCTAGACATTATCTATAGATGGGGATACTAGAACCAAAGAGGCTGCTCACTAGAATCAAAGTGACCTCCATGAACGATAACCTTTCTGCTGTTTGTGGACCATGTTTTTCTCTTGATCTGATTGAACAAAGATCTTCAGCTCCTTCTGGGATGGTTCTGAGCTGAATGTGAAGCTGCTGAGATGAGGATCAGCACCTCCAAGTACTGGTCCATCCACGTTCCAACCCTCACCTATGGTCATGAGCTTTGAGAAATGACCCAAGAACTCTACTACGAGTCCAAACGGCTAGAATGAGTTCTCTTCAGGGTGGCCGGGCCAGATGGGAAAAAACTGGACCTAAAATTGATATCTCAGATAGCATACAGATGTGGGCCACATTCAGCAACTATCCCACACTTTTGGCATTCTTCTGGCTACTACAAAGAGGACGTGAGCCTAAAGTGGCCCACATGTGATGCTGCAAATGTAGACCAGTTATCTTGGAACAAATTTGGGCCAGTTTTGGCTTTTTATGGAAAGTTAGCAACAACTAATCTGGATGTGAGCCAAAAGTGTCCCATTTATAAGGTACCATAATTATTTGGTCTGATCTTGGTGACATCTGGAGTTGTGATGGCTTGGTTGTGGCCAAGTTCTGGAGTGGAGCACCTACAGTAAGTGCCATCATTTCATGTGGGCAGGATGAATGTGTCAGGTGTGGGCCAGATATGGACCAGAAGTTTTCTATCTGGTTGGGGGGACACCACTATTTGTTTGATGGATATAAATGAGGTACAGTAAGAGTCACAAACAGTGACAGATAGACTAGAATATAAATGAGTGATAGACTGTCTAAAGATGCTCTTTGATACAGCAGCAAATGGACTGACATCTCACACTCATCTAAATAAACATTTATTAACATTTAGGTTCTAACTTTCTCTGGTCCTCATGTCTGTCCATTCTGTATCTTATGAAACATTTGACCATTAATGGTAAAAACAACAACAAAGAAACATAACATCACAGTGGCGTGGTCGGATTAGTTGGTACAATAAGGTAATGATGGGAGGGAGATTAATTGTCAAATCCCCAAAAACCCAAAGAGAGGTGACACCCAAACTGTGAGGTCACCTGAATGATATAAAACACAGAGGTAACAGTGGAGATCAACCAGCTGAACATCAATCTCTAGAAGAACCAAACCTCAGCACCAACCTGTTCATCATGATGATCAGAATCCTCTGCCTGAGCGTCCTTGTGCTGCTTTTCTGCACAGGTAACAACATCCTCCACTCAATCACATTTAGTTCATGTCACAATGTCTGATATTATATTTAAAATGTTCTGGTATCCACTTAGAACTGATGATGCTAATGATTAAAAATAAACATGTTAGAAAAACTGAGAGAAAGTAGAAGAACTGATTCTGTTTTTGCACCAACAACTGTTTGCCGTGAATGTATTGATTGATAATGTAGTCTTTCACACTGTACTAATGCACATCTAATGCTTCCTTTTCCACAGACATTGAAGCTAAAAAAGAAAAGACCGAAAAGACCGAAAAGTTCAAAAAGTTCAAGTGTTTCACTTGTACAGAGAAAAACTGCAAAAAACAACAGTATTGTAGTGAAGGACAGGTCTGCATGAGCGCCTCTGTTATCGGTACTGTTTGCTTCTCTTCATTTCCTTTGATAGACAAACAGTGACCGGCTTGGCTTTGCATGCTAATCCACTTTATACCTTACAGAAGTCACACATGGACATCAGAATAAATCCTACTACAGGTCCTGTACGTCACCTTCATACTGTCCAAAGAGTGAAAAAGCAGAGACCATGTCCATCGGCTTGGGTTATCAGGTGTTTGTGGCGACCGTTAAGTGCTGCAAGTCCCATCTCTGCAACAAAAAACCTCAACCCCGTAAGACCTTTGAAACACAATCAAACTAATGCTGCTCCATACTCTGTGGGTAGTTTACACTGGTGTGTTATGCTGTTCTTTTCAGACCCTAAGATACCATCAGGAAATGGGTTGACGTGCCTTTTCTGCAGCAACACTAAAAACCCAAAGGAATGCAAAGTCAAGGAATGCATTGGAAATCAAACTCACTGCGTGCAAGTAATCAGTAAGTGTGTTTCCATTCTTCTCCCACTGCTGTGAACTTTGAACCTTCTCATGGCCCATTGTTGGAGAATCCTGTGTCAAAGATTTGTTGGTAGTTTCTAAAGGACATCAAACTGTAAGAAATATATAAATATCATCAAACTTTAAAGGGATCCTCAACCTAAAGTCCAAAGACAGATCAGCTGAAAGTCTGTTCTCTGTGATCTTTTCTACTGATGTAGAAGCTGCAGGTACAATAAAAAGCTCTTAAACTCAGGCTTGTGGAGGTGGACGTGTTGGACAAACTATCAGGAAGTGCTCCATTCACTAACTCAGACTGATTTGATGAGGTTACCATGGTTGCCATGGTAGCATAGACTTCCTGTTTGAAGGTGTCTTCCTTGTTCAGCTGAAGTCATGTGTGGATCTGTAGTAAGTTATAGTAAGAAGTACCATTCCTCCTTTCCTGGTAAGTCCAACAGTAGAATCTGTCCCCTGTGATATTCCTGGTATTTTTAGGAATAACGTCATTACGTCCAATGAATTAGTGACTCCTAACTAAGCACTACAAGCTCAGAGTGAAATTATTATTATCATAACAATCTCTCTATAGGAGCCTGAATACTAAGAGTAGTCCTGAAGTGATCACACGATATGTGAACGCTGATTGGCTGAAATCTCCAAAATGGCCACACCCCCTCTTAAAGGAACATTACATGTGTTTGAGGCTAAATGTGGATGTAATTGACTCTAAAGACATTTCTGATTGGAAGTAGTAACTATTTATTATTCAGCTTTAGAGTGATCATCTAAAGAGCTTTCATGGGATGGTTGGTGTCACTTTAACACTCATATTACAAAGCCCTGCTGAGTAATAGCATCACAGACCTCTCTGTGAAACAACCATGTATTGATTCTATTTGCAGGAGGTTTAAAAGTTTGACTCTTTGACTTTGTCTTTGGCAGGAAATGGAACTCATCAGAGTGGGTGTGCAACTAAAAACTTCTGTCACCCCGACAAGATACTTGGACGCTACAAGCCTGTTAATGGCTTCGCTGGTGCCCTCAGTTTTCCAGCTGAGTGTGAGAAAGCAAAACCTGCACCTGAGCCAACAACTGCTGAACCAACAACTGCTGAACCAACAACTGCTGAACCAACAACTGCTGAACCAACAATTGCTGAACCAACAACTGCTGAACCAACAACTGCTGAACCAAAGTGTGTTCCAGTTGAAACCACTCCTGAACCAACCCTTCCACCCTGTGATAGAAAGGGATAACTACTCCCACCACGTAAAACCAGTTTCTTTGTCTTGCTGACAAAATCATTAAAAGGTTGATTAAAGTCTGGGTGAATCTTTAGTGGATCCTACATCAAACATAGAGATCTTAACAAACTTATCAGACCACCACCCACTGTGAGCTTAAATCACAGCATTGGTAAATATCTTTGTTTCTGTCATTTGGCTAATCTCCTAAACAAAAAAAATAGTCGGTGGTTGAATACATTTGTTAACCAACTCATGTGATGTTTTGCTTTTAGTGATGTTATTAGATGATGAATTAATGAAGATCAAAGCTTCTTTCAAAGGAGCTTTGATGACTTCTAACTTCTAAATGTGACTCTTTTAGTAAAGGTAACAGGGCTGAGTTTCTAATGCTTTCTTAAAATGCTTTCTGCATGGGAACAATCATTAAAGAGGTGAAATAAAACTATCAGCAAACAATCTGTGTTCAAGTGTGTTTTTGTTCAAACTTAGTGTTTGATTTAATCTGCTGTTTAAACTGTGTTATCAGGTGGTGCAGGTACTTATCATTAATAGCAGCTGTGATGTATTTTAGACTATTCTGCAAGTTCATCTGATAATATTCAAACACCAGTTTAAGCTACGGTTACACAGCAATTAGAAGACCTTTATTTTAGCGTTAGAGAGAACATTAATGTCCCCATGTTTGTACTTTACACAACGTATAAATGATACATAAAGTATGTGAGGCACCAACAATATCCAGTTAATAAGTGACAGATATCATCCCTGCACATTTTTATTTAATTTGGGGAAATTATGTAAAATAATTTGATCATTAACTAAATGACATACAATATTTTAACATTTTGAGATTTAAAATAACTGCAGTCATGTGATAAAAACATGGGTAAAATTGTGATCCTCCAAATTTTGTGGAGTTTTATTATATTTATTACAAAATTACAACTGAATGATTTGGTAATTTAGACAATAAATTATGTTTTTTCTGTTTTTTTAACTTACTCCTACGGACCAAAATGGATGGTTTGAGGTTGACACATTGCTATATAACTTTATTTTATCATTCTAGACATGTTGACTGTAATGGTTTTAGTGTTTGTTTGTTTTCATTGTGCCAGCTGGGCTGGATGGTGAAGCACAAACTAATACAAATATGAAACAATAAAATAATAAAAACATCATATTTATTTATTTTTTTTACCTTGATGAATGTCACAGTAGCTACAGCTTTGCTATGAAAATTAAAAACATCCATTATTTAAATGATGTTTAATTTGAGAGCCAGAAGCTAATAAGAATAGACTCTAATAAATGAATCTAACATTTACCAAAAGGAACTCATTCTGATTATTAATAAAGTGTCTGACAGTAAAAAAAAAACAACCCAACGTTGGATCAAAGACAGACTTTGTGTCGCGTGTCCTGAAGCTGAGCTGCAGTCAGAGGAATCACTGAGAAAAACATTTAGGTGTCAAACATACTATTAACTCTAAAAAGTAGAAATAACTATCTTAAGAAAAATATACACCATGAAAATTCCCTGAATACAGATGAAAACTGTTTTATTCATCCAACACATTTATCATACACATGTCCCACATTTTGCATCAAATATATCCCTTATGCTCCCACATGAATGCATACTTCCAATGGGCACTGTACTCGTCTATTCATAAGTTCAAGGAAGGTCTGTGTGTGTGTGTGTGTGTGTGTGTGTGTGTGTGTGCGTGCGTGCGTGTGTGTGTGTGTGTGTGTGTGTGTGTGTGTGTGTGTGTCTAAATACCCCGAGTTTGTGCATCTGTTATTTTGGAGTAATTTCACTTCTGAACGGCACGGAGAATGAAACCTATTCATCTTTTGACCTCAGGGTGTGAGGGGGCGCTAGTGTACCATCTATATCTGTTTCACTACACAGCTCACTTCCAGTACGTGCCAGAGCTCCTGTGGACTTCTCTTTTGAGGAAACATACTTTTTACTGTTCCTTATTTGGTGATGATGTTTCAAAACGTTTATTTTCATGTTAGTTTGACTGTTCGCTATTTAGACCAGACAGACCTCACCCCAAACTTAATGACGGCAATGGCTGCTGTGTTGAAAGCTGCACATTTATCCGCAGTGTGTGTGAGAGAGAACCAAAGGAGGAGATTAGTGTCCAAGGTTGAGAGTCTCACACACACACATTGATCAGGTGAGCTTCACTATTGATCACCGTCTACGTGACATGAGTGCAGGTATGTGAGTGTGTGTGTATAACGGACCATCATTTAGTCCTGTTACAGTCTGTGTCACTACACCCGTCCATAGGGTGGTAGTGACTGTAGTGTTACGCTCTGAGTGAGATCTTAGTGTTTATATGTTATGTAGACGGTGCTACATAGTGAAGGTCACCTGATTACTTCAGCTTCACCTGCCACTACACCTAACTACTGAAAATGTATTCCTGTGATTCCAAACTTCCTTTAAATCGCAAGTCACCGACTCCACTTCCTCCTCCGTCTCCAGCTCTACTCCACTTCCTCCTCCGTCTCCAGCTCTACTCCACTTCCTCCTCCGTCTCCAGCTCTACTCCACTTCCTCCTTCGTCTCCAGCTCTACTCCACTTCCTCCTCCGTCTCCAGCTCTACTCCACTTCCTCCTCCATCTCCAGCTCTACTCCACTTCCTCCTTCGTCTCCAACTCTACTCCACTTCCTCCTCCGTCTCCAGCTCTACTCCACTTCCTCCTCCGTCTCCAGCTCTACTCCACTTCCTCCTCCATCTCCAGCTCTACTCCACTTCCTCCTTCGTCTCCAACTCTACTCCACTTCCTCCTCCGTCTCCAGCTCTACTCCACTTCCTCCTCCGTCTCCAGCTCTACTCCACTTCCTCCTCCGTCTCCAGCTCTACTCCACTTCCTCCTCCATCTCCAGCTCTACTCCACTTCCTCCTCCGTCTCCAGCTCTGTACCAGACTCCACTTCCTCCTGGGCCATGCTATCGTTAGCATCTCAAACATCTAGATCATTTGAAACCATCAGCCACTGGTGAGTCTTTTACCGACAAGTTTCCCATTGTTTAAACCATAATTTTGGTTCTTTTTGACATAGAAGCATAATATCAGTGGTGAATTATTACATAATCAGACACATTCAGAAAAGATCAAAACTGATTATTAAGACAAAACAGCTCACGCTCGTCATGCTGACTCATCTAAATGTAAAGAATTGTCTTGATCAAATAGCAGTGGTTTAGGTTTTTAGGCTGTAGATGAGTAGCGTTTAATTTTCAGTTATTGATAAATAAATTCAGACCTTAGTCTTAGTCCGCTCTAACATGGAAACATTGTTCACTTCCTCAGTTATTCTCTTCTACAGAACATTTAAATGAGCTCCTTTAAATCACACGTTGGTTTTTCTCCACCTCAGCTGTGAGGATGATGATTTTCATCTCAGAAACATTTATTTTCTTGCAAATGTTTGTTTGACGTCAGTGAGGGCGTAACATGTTAATGACGTTAAAATTCATCTGCAGCATCTATCAACACCTGATCATTGGTGCTTCTATGTCAAATAGAACCAAAATTATGACAAAATGTTCAAATTGGCAACAATGATGGCGGCCATCTTGGATTTCTTGATGTTTAAACAAACACTGTGAGGCTGTATCTCACTGCTGTGTGTCTTAGATTGGTCATGTGATCAGGACGTCAGTCCAGTGCACTGCAGCGTTCAGCAGAAAGTAGAGAATAATAAAAGCTTTATTGACTTCATTATACATCACATAATAATCATACATCAGTTTTATATAGTGCTTTATCATAGACGCTCACTTTACAGAACTAAGGCATTATTCTTTCACCTCACACTTAGTGGTGGTAAGCTACTATTGTAGCTACAGCTGCCCTGGGGCAGACTGACGGAAGCGAGGCTGCCATAGTGCCATTGGCCCTCCCACCACCACCAACACTCACTCACACACTACATTCATACTAGGCAATGTGGGTGAAGTGCCTTGCCCAAGGGCACAATGGCAGATACCACTGGGGTGACTGTCCCCCTGACATTGATGTGTGTCCTACTGTAGATCAAACATTAGCCAATCAGGAGTCAGTAGTGGTGAGTTCCTAATGTTTTCATGCACTGGAGCTCACAGCAGACACGTGCACACAAATGTGTTTAAAGAGAATTTAATGTTTGTGTAAAATATTCACATTTGTATAGTTTATCAGTCCTGAGCTACGATGCTTTAACAGAGACGTACGTTTTCTCACCAGTGCGTCTCATGACAGTTTATCTATCATTGCTGCTCTCAGAATGAGATTGTAATGAACACAAGGTGCTTCTTTTCTTCCTCTACCATCTGTGGCTCTGCTGGACTGGACCACGTTCTGCTGAGTCAGCTGTGGATGTTCATCTGCTCACCGTTTAGAAACAGTCAATGTGTGGCCAGTCCTTGGTTTTCTTTGTTTTTCTTTTTAAAACCTCCAGATGGAACCAGGCCTGTTCTGATTGGTCCATCAGCTCCTCTTCCTCCAATCAGTGGAGCTGGACGTTCTCCTTTTACTGCTTTAAAGGTTTGGAATCACCACAATGAATCAATCTTTAATTATTGATATCCTGCATGTTTTTCTTTCTTCTTCTTCTGAGGAAATCCTACTTTCCATGGTCAAACACTCACCTGATTGGTCCCAAAGCTCCAGTTTCCTCTCAGATAACATCAGCTGTAAAAACAGACCAGTCGTCCAAAAGGTGGCGCTACAGCAAACCTCTAAAGTTAGACTTTGGAAAATACACAATAAATCAACCATTTCACCAAAATGTCGCCCCAACATTGAATAAACTTCTGTACTTTTTAAACCTATTGTAAATGTAGTGTTTATTAAACTGTTAAACTTATTAAACATAGCTCCTCCCACAATTAAATGCTAAACTGACACCAAACAGTTCATCTTCAGACTGTCGTACACAAACCATCCACATTTTTGATGTATCAAATATTGAGCTCACAGTGCGTTGAAATGAAATGAAGAATGAAACATTTTGGAGTCATCGTAGATGATGTTTGAGGAAAAAAATAATAATTTTATCCAAAAAAACCTGATTTTATTTTATTTTTTTAACAGCATTTCACTGTCATGTTAACAATGGGAGTCAATGCAAAAATGTCATTTTTAAACATCAGTTTTTCACTTATGAAGCTAATAAATCATTGTTAAACACAGATGACTAACATCTTTATATTATCTAGATCAGTGGTTCTCAAACTGTTTTGGCTCTAGTCCCCCTTTCTCTTATTTATGAATACATGTCCCCCCTTTGTCTGACTACAACATTTAGCTTATATAAAATTATTTAAAAACATCTATAGATCATAATTTTTTTTAATAATTAGTTTTTGAACATGTTTGAATTGACATATTTCCTTCCCTACATTTTATTTGAACTATTTATATTTCACAAAGTGAAAATAATGAAAAAGTTGTTTAAGATTGTGCGTTGTTTTGATGATAATAATAATAATAATAATAATAATAATAATAATAATAATAATAATAATAATAATAATAATAATAATAAAAGATAATTCAATAATTTTTAAACTCATTCAGTGCCATTGACGTAATATTATGTCAATTATGTTTTTTCACAGAGATTACTAGAATACACCCTGGTGGAGGTCCCTCATCAATATCTAAACTGTAATGTAATGTAGTGACCAACGGTGCTCTGAAGGTGGCAGCAGCGCACCTTTAGATGATAGATTAGCCACTGATGCTACCATTAGCTAAAGCGAAAGAAGCAGGGATGAGGGAGATTATGGTGCTATGAAGTGATATTGTGATGTATCCAGCAGCTCACAGCTCCACATACTAACACAGAACATGAGTGGACCTGAGTAGATTATTAATTATGTTGTTATCATGAGATAAAACCATCAACTAACCGGGCTATAAACAGGTCATCTCTGTGTGTCGGGAGGAAGAGGAAGTTACGTCTGTGTGATTGACAGGGGGGGAGGCAGTCAGCAAAACATTCAACTGTGAGCCAGATAGTAGCACACGTTTGGATGAGAGATCACCTGTGATGGGCAGAGCTCAGAGGGAGAGGAAATGAGTTTACGAGACAGGAAATGGTTCTACAGAGTTGGTGCTGAAGTTCCCACCAGCTCACAGCAGCTCACACTCAACCACAGCATGTGTGGAACTAAGTGAACTATTGAGAGTGTGGTGATGGTGAGAGAAAATGATCAAAAACGGGGCAAGCGGTGAGACTCTGCATGTCCAAGAGGAGGAGGAAGTTGTGTGTGTGGAGAATGACGGGGGAGAGACTTGGAGGAATGCCAAAATACAGGAAGAAATCCATTCAACCCTGACATAGAGAGTAAAATAATAATAATGGTCTAAGTGTTGTTTTTGTAGTTTTATAGAAGGAAACCAATGTTGAGGTGTCACTCAAGCAAAAAAACAAAAAAAACAAAATGCTTTAAAGTCACAAATAGATTTTTCCAGAAAAAGACGTTTTTTCTCAGTTTTTTGTCACAAAATGGTGATTTGTGTGAAACTTTCCTCTATTCAACTGATGATTACAGAAGAACAAAACCAGCTAGAAACATAATTATTTTTTTCGGATGAAATTAGAGACTTTAACATTTCAGAATTCAGATAGTCATAGTACAAAATATTCTGTGGGTCTTTCAAAATCAGTCAAAATGCTCAAAAATGGCTGGCACTGAACGAGTTAAAATCAATTTTAATTTTTCAAAAATTTCAGATGACCCCACATGAGGTCACGACCCAAAGGTTGAAAAACACTGATTTAGTGGATCTTGAATATATTTATGGTCTGGGGTGGGACCCTCTAGTACCCCCTGTATACCCCAGCTATAATCAATAAAATGACTTCCAGGAAACCAGGAGGCATAAACATTCCCACTCTGTGCACAATGTGGACGTTTTCTCTTTAGTTTTTTAAAGTTGGAATTTATTACATTTATAGAAAGAAAATTCAGCTGAACATGAGTTTATGTTTTACTGATTCTGTACTTCTGTTTTTCCTTGTTTCTACAAAATATGACAGGACAAACACTTTTTTCAAAGCAAACAATAAAAACTATAGAGTTGTAAATCTGTTATTTTAGTATTTTTGACTAAAAAAGACATTGGTGCAACTAGAAAGCTAATTTATCTCCTATTCATCACCTCAAAAGTTTCTTTCTTTTTTTTTGGGCAATAAATCCTGATCTGTATCTGACAACATTTAAATCTGACTAAGTGTGTTTTAGTGCATGATTTAGTAAAAAGTCAAATTCATTCTGCCTTTAAATATCAGCATTAAAAGACTTTATGAGGCAAGAACTGTCAGAGAAGATAAATATGGAGAACATTTAGGAATGTATTTCATTGTGCTCTGACTGCTGTGTTTAAAATATTTATAAATACATATATACATATATACGTATCTAATGAGGAAAACATGCTTTGATAGTTTTACTAGACACTCAGAGGACATTTATTATCTCACACTGCTTTCTATTCACAACCAGAGTTTATTGTTTTAAAAATGACTTTATGACATTTAGTGAGAGATGATTTTATAGGTTTTCCCTTCACTCACTGTTTCCTCTGTTATTACACAGAGAAATGTGACGTTCATTTACAGTAGCAATAAACAATGTGTAAAGAAACACAGCCATGAATAACGTAGACATTAGTGAAGATATGTGCAGCTTTAGGACAATTCATTATAACTAAGTTTTTGATAAATGGGCGTGTCATGACTCTTGGACTGTTTTATTATGCTAGCATTTTCTATTTTTACACAAATAAAACATATAATATTTAGTGCTGTCAATAGATTACAACTTTACCGTTGTTGGCTCATGAATGTTAAGTTTTCTCCAGGCAATCTAAAATGATCTAAAACATGTCCTAAGAAGCACTTTTAGCAATTGTTAAGGTGGAAAAAGAGGAAGGTTACCTCGTTTTGGCTGTATGACACCCTCTGCGTTGGGAAGTGATGAAAACCAGACTGAAGAGTTGGTGAATTAATAAAAAATGATTTTATTCTAAACTAAATAAAAGAATACAAAGTGGAAACAAAAATGGTGACCCCCTGGCCAGGCGATCCAAAGACAGAGTGACGAGACACAATATTAAAAGCAATATTAAAGCCACGTATATCTCCCCTTAGTTCCCCCCTCCCTCCTCCCCCCGAGAGATAGGGATAGAGACAGGGAGAAAGAGGGAGGGCAGGAGATGGAAAGAAAGACAGTTTTACTCTTTGAGTCAAAACAGTTCGCTCCTCGTTATCTGGTTGCTATGGAAACGGAGGTGTGTGCGAACTATGTGTTTGTGTGAACCAATGAATGTGTATGGGGTGTGCTATGTGAGTGTGTGTGTCTGTCCTTGTGGTTGTTTTGAAACTTTGGACAGGTTGTTCTGACCCAGAGTGAAGACAAGTTAAAGTTGAAGACATGAGAAATCACACAATGAAAAGTTACACCCCAAGGCTTAAGGATTGAAATATATAAGTAATTATATTATTAAGCATAACTAATTATTCTGCCCCAACAATCCACTCTTTTTGGACAAAGTCCAACACAAAAAAGTGAAATTAATTAGTGAGTTGTTTATCTTTAGCAAAGCACAGCCCAAAACACATAAAACATTAATCAAAATTAGTGTAACTTTAGCAACCTCCTGGTCCGTAGGACAAATGATATTGACACCGTTATAACACTATGGATATAAGCATTATTTTTTTTCAGGGGACACAGGCATCCCCAAAGTTGGAGCAAGAAAAAGGAGGAAAAGTCAAAGAACCCCATAAACACATAATGAACATTACGTGAGACGAGGCCATCACAATAAAATCAAATACCCTTAGCAACTAAAATCATTGGCGATCACGGCAATGAATATGGACTATGTATATCACTAATAGCAAAAATACACATGGTAAAAACAATGTCAGTCAGCATAGCATAGCACAACAAATAAAACAACATGTGTAGGTGGCATCACTGAGCAGAGTCATCATCAGAATCAAAAACATGCATCATAAACACCTCAGGCTGGATCTCCATCTCTGGAACGGTTATGCGGACGTGCCGGCTTGGGAAAGCGCTCTGCACTAAACCCTCTACTATACGACGCAAGATCGGTATACCGCAACAGAGAAGAAGAAGAACTGACACCAGTGTAATAGCGATCTTAACCAAGAGAGGGCGCCAGCCTGCAAGTAGAGTGGAAAACCAATCCGGTCCGGCCAAGCTATCCTTATTCATGGCATCGCGTAGCCTGGAAATGTTTTTGACTGCCTCTGCTATGATCTGACCGTCTGCCGTGTTATCCGGGATAAAGCTGCAACAAGATGCACCTACCATTGCGCAAACGCCTCCTTTGGCCGCGGTCTGTAGGTCTAGAACCATTCTATTTTGCAGGACCATTAAACGTATATTCGTGACCTCCCCCGAGAGGCCAGTAAGGGCCAAAAATGATGCGTTAACGAAGGACTTAAACCTGTAGTCTAAGGTTTCGACGCGCAGCAGTGTTTTGCCCACACCCGCCCAGGGGAACAGCGAAAGAGTAACCTTCTGGCCTGTCGTCCACAGTTTATGTTCGGGGGGAACGTCCGTGCCCCAGATTGCGTCGTGTGGATCAAAACCCAAAGGAGTGTGTGATTCGCGTTTACGTCGTGACGAAAGGGGAATAGTTGAGACTACGTATGTGTGATCAGTCACATGCACGGGTGCACACACCCCATCCCAGTTGGGGGAAAGGTGTGTATACAGTCTGTAACCGCATAGCCAAAACCCTTTTGCTAAATTGAACGTGCCATTAGTCCCGGGTGTATGAACGTGGGCACAGGTGTGCGAATTATGTGCGGTGTCGCATTCAGGACCCATAGTGTAATTGCAATTGTGACCGGGAATCTGGCCTAGTTTGCGAGTTCCGTTTCTGGCGAAACAGAAGGGAAAAAGTGTGGTTCGCGTGTAATCTACATACATAGCGGAAGATGTATCATCGCGCAGTATAGTCAGTTTTTTTACTGGCTGTTTAGAACAACGGTTGGGGTCCCCCATGCCGAAGTTAGAGTAAGACAAATAACAAAAGGAGTCGGAAGCATCCATTGGTATCGCGGTTAAGCGGGGATGTGTTGATGACACAGGCATGTAAGAACAAACATAACAGTTGGATAGGCCCCTACTTTTAGCTTGATAGTGCGCGTATCGGTACCAGGTGTTTGTGAAAAACGGATGAGTAACATTGGTCGCAGCTAAAGTGTCGTGCAGGACGATATCGTTTATCCAGCGTCTATTTCTGCTTGCATTAGTCACCCTGTAAAAAGAATCATTCACATTAGGAACAACACTTGCATTCATTGGTTCAAGTCCAGTGTCCTCAATTGTCCCCCTGGAGGCCAGTAGCCAGAGGAGTACTGGAGCCGCGGACAGGACCATCGCGCCAATCGATGACCAGAACACGAGTGACATGAAACGACAGAATAGTGGCATAATTCCAGCCTGCTCCTGGGGCATAAACAGAGGGGCTCGTGACCTCTTCATCACAGCGGGAAAATGCTTGTGATCTCCCACGATGTCCTCAAGGTTGGATTTCAAAGGTTTCAACAGACCATATGCCCCGTTTGAAAGATTAGCTTGTAACCCCGGGGACTTTTTCTTCTGCCCTTCGTTGCAACTTTCAGGGCAAACAAAGGCTCCTCAAAACACTGCTCCTAATCCAGAAAAGAGGAAACGCTCCTTACTGCGGTTCCACGATCAGTGGTGATGTTGGTACTTCCTCCGTTTGACCAGTCGCCTCAAGATCAGGGTCGACTGGTGTTGGCACCTTCCTGCAGTGTGATGCGTGAATCCACGTGGCTCGCTCTGCGACCTTCACAGCCGTGTGTGTCGTCAGTTGAACCTGAAAAGGGCCGATCCACCTTCGGTCGGTCCACCTTTTTCGTCTCGCGTTGTGCACGATCACAAAGTCACCTGGAAGGATATCATGGAGGTTCTCGGTGGTAGTCAGTGGGAGGGCCGCTCGTACTCTGGACCTGTTGAGAGTAAGAATCGTAGAGAGTTGTGCACAGTATTTTATCAAACTGTCGTCCTGGAGCGCTGTCTCAGCCCAGGACGAAACTGAGGGGGATAAACCCACATTGGGTGGGCGTCCAAAAAGGATTTCAAAGGGTGAAAGTTTAGACTTTGGATTAACCTGTTGTCTCATTTGAAGGAGGACAAGCGGTAAAGCTTTGATCCAGTTCAGCCCTGTCTGGTCCATGCACTTGTTCAACTTGTTTTTCAGAGTACCGTTAGCTCTTTCTACGGCCCCAGCGGACTCAGGGTGATAGCTGCAGTGTTTTCTAAGATCCATGTCTAATCTTAGTCCCAACTCTGTTATCACTTGGCTGGCAAAATGTGTGCCGTTATCAGAAGAGATTTTGTATGGAATGCCCCACCTAGGAATGATTTCAGTTAGTAGTGCTTTGGCTACTGCTGTGGCTGTCTGGTGTTTGGTTGGAAAGGCCTCTACCCATTTAGAGAACATGTCTATGATGACCAGACAGTGCTTCTTTCCTTCACATGGTGTTAGCTCAACAAAATCCATCTGCAAGTGGTGAAAGGGCATGGATGGCTGAGGATGGGCTGTCTGGCTAATCAAAGGTTTCTTTCTGCCTGGGTTGTTTTTAGCACAGATCATACATTTCTGACAAAACTCAGCTGCAAAGGAAGAAAATCCCTTTGTGTACCACACTGTCTGAACAGCTGATATCATACCACCCTTTGACACATGGGCTTGACCGTGTGTCAATTTAGCATAAGCAGGGAAAAGAGCAGTCGGTAGGCAAGGTTTTGAATCGGGGCCGTACCAAACCCCACTCACCTGGTGACAGTCTGAGGCCTGCCATTTGTGGCGGTCGGCTGGTGTGACAAAGGCGGAGAGTTCAGACAGAGAGGCGACTGGTTGAGGAGTGGAGAGAAAGGAAGAAGAGGGAGGAACACATGTGCGGGCCGCTGACTTGGCCGCCGCGTCAGCGCGTGCATTACCACGAGAGACGTTGTCAGTAGCAGAGGAGTGAGCTGCACATTTGCAAACAGCAACAGAGGAAGGTAGCTGAATAGCATCGAGAAGAGCAGACACAAGGGTAGAGTGAAGGATAGGAGAGCCATCAGATTTGAGAAACCCACGCTGTTTCCAGAGCGCCCCAAAGTCATGCACTACCCCAAAGGCATAGCGAGAGTCAGTGTAGATTGTAGCGGACTTACCTGAGGCCTGGCGGCACGCCTCGGTGAGAGCACAGAGTTCGGCGGCTTGGGCGGAGTAGTGAGAAGGGAGCGAGGAAGAGGAAACAGTGGCTGAATCAGAAACAACAGCAAAGCCCACTTTGTTAGTCCCGGTGTCAGGGTCCCGGGATGCAGAGCCATCCACATAGAAAATGTAGTCAGAGTTAGTGAGAGGGACAGAGGAGAGGTCAGGGCGAGGAACCAGGACCTGAGAGAGGGCAGCAATGCAAGAGTGAGGCTCTCCATCCTCCGGGAGAGGTAGGAGAGTAGCAGGGTTCAAAGTAGAACAACGGCGGACATGCACATCAGGAAGACCCAACAGGGTAGTGTGGTACTTGAGCCAGCGGGCCGCTGAGACGTGTGAGGTCTGCATGTCTCTCAGAATGGAGGTGACACAGTGAGGCACATGGAGATGCAGGGGAGCATAGCCAGTGATTTCACGAACTGAGGACACAGCAGCCTCACAAGCCGCGACTGAGCGCAGACAGGGCGGAAAGGCTCTTGCAACTGGGTCAAGTTTCTTTGAGAAGTAGCCACAAGGTTTCAGCTTGTCCCCGTGCAGCTGGCACAGGACGGAGGTCATGCAACCACCCTTTTCATCCACAAACAGTGTGAAAGGGCGTTGGAGATCAGGGATGCCCAGCGTAGGGGATGTCTGGAGAACCGTTTTTAAGCCCTCAAAAGCACGGAGGGCTTCAGGGGTCCAGACAAGGGCCTTAGGGGGTGAGTTTTTCACCACTGCCCTCAAATGACATTCGTAGCTTGAAAAGTCAGGAATGAAGTTTCTGCAGAATGAGCACATGCCCAGAAAGGACAACATTTGCTTCTTGGTCGCAGGTTTTGGGAGAGCGACAATGGAAGCCACTCTTTTGCTGGACAAGGTTTTCCCGTCACGTGAAATGGAGTGACCAATGAATTGGACGGCCTCCTGGACAAACTGAAGTTTGGAAAGTGTAGCCTTGTGGCCATGTTCATGAAGGTGAAGCAGCAGAGATATAGTGTCATGTTCACACTGTTCCTTGGAGGGAGCTGCAAGGAGTATGTCATCAACATACTGAAGCAGGGAAGATCCCTGCGAGAGGACAAGGGAACAGAGGCTCTGCTCAAGGGCAGAACAGTAAATGTGAGGGCTGCACGTGAGACCTTGTGGCAGTCTGGTCCACGTGTACTGGTGTCCCTTAAACATGAAGGCAAACCAGAACTGTGAGTCCGGGTGTACTGGGATACTGAAGAATGCGTTGGCCAGGTCCACAACCGAAAAGTACTTCGCTGATGATGGAATCAGCGAAAGAATGGTGTGGGGGTTTGGAACAAGGGGAGCAGGAGGGATGATGGCTGAGTTAACAGCCTGTAGGTCCTGCACAAACCTCCACTCGGTCGGTTGGCCTTCTGGGCGAATCTTCATCACTGGAAAAATGGGGGTCAGAACTGGGGAGTCGGCAGATGGCACAATCACCTTTTCTTTTAAAAGAGAGTCGAAGACCGGTTGGATACCATCTAAGGCATCTCGTCGAAGGGGGTACTGTTTCCTGTGGGGCCTGTAGGAGGACTTAGGTGTGATCACCACAGGAGCACAGTCTCTGATGAGGCCAACGTCATACTTGTGATTGGCCCATAGGCCAGATGGCACTGAAGACAGTAGGGGTGAGATGTCCCCTGTTTGCGGTGCTGTCAGCGAGGTCAGTCGATAGCCTGTGGACAGGCTGATGGCAAAAACCGAACGGAGGCAGTCAATGATCAGTGGGGGAACCTTAACCCGATGGGCACTCGCGGCCGGTGAATACCATGTCAAAAGGTCTTCAGTTTGTTGCCAGTCATTGGTTAGATGACAGCGCAGAACAAAAGGGCCCAAGTCCTTCCACTGAAGGTTAGGAATTTTTGCCACCGTGATGTGAGGAAAAGAGTTGGGTACGTCAAACAAAGGTAGTTGGTCTTCCGTTAGCTGTACAGCAACAGCAGCGTGTCGAGAGTCAAAGTAGAGAAAGTCGGCGGCTAAGGTGTCATTTATACAGGTGTCCCTGTAAAAGGTCTCAGCAAAGGGATGGTCTGGGTGTTGTGAGACGTGTACTGTGCAGTGGCTGTACTCAGGTTTCTTAAATGTGAGGTGCTTGGGCACATGCTGTGCGGCCCAAAATTTAAGCGTGCATGCATCATCAAAACTAACCCACCAGTTGTAAACAAAAAGTGTGCCAGCGGACTCTTCTACAGAGTCTGACAGTCTGAGGAACATTTGTGCTGGGGTTAAAGGTCGTGAGATCTCGATTCCGGCATCGGTGCAGGTGAGAACTGCTTTAAGTTTAAGAAGCAGGTCTCTGCCCAGTAGGTTCACTGGGCAGTCGTTTGAAACCACAAATTGATGGGAGAAGTGTGTGTTCCCTGCTGGCCAAATACAATAAGCAGGTGTGGACACGGGTTCGCGAGAAGTAGCACCATTAGCACAGATCGAATAAACGAAAGATGGGATGAGCTGTAGACGGCAGCGTTCGGAAAATTTAATCACCGAGTTTGTCGCGCCAGTGTTGATCAAAAACTGAAGCGGAGTACCGTTAACAATGATTTTGGTTACCGGTAACCTTTCGTAGGCGTCGGCCTTCATGAACAGACACGATGTCGGCCCATCAAGGGAGGCCTCCGAGTCAAAAAACAACCTTTCATGCAACAAATCTCTTTGGAGGGCTTTTTGAGCTTGCACCTCTTCAGCTAGGTCTGGAAAAAGCCTAAATAACTCATCATCAGTGTGAAAATCCGGGTGTTGCAACGCGTGTCTCTTTGTGTTAATCAGTTCTATAGAATGTGTGTCTGGGGCTAAAATGGATGATGTGTCCGGTGCATTGTTAGTCGGAGGAGTAAGCGTTGTATCCTTCGGTTGGACGGTCACGGCTTCTCCCAAACCCGCGTCCGCCAGTCAATCTGCCTGTTGGTCGTTCTCCCTTGGAGGGCGACCTTCAGGTCTCCGCTTGGCAGGGTAGCGTTTTTTGTTGTTGCGTTTGGGCTTTTTCCTGTGGGGACATGTGTCTGACCAGTGGTCCGGTGCGCCGCAGATGAAGCACTTGTCTCTGTTTTCTTTTATCCTGTCACGGTCATCATGTCGTTGAGAAGTGTGGCCTTGGTGTTGTCGGAACAACGTGAGGGCAGGGAGGGCGTTTGCCAGCATAAGTCCATCATTGCCTTGTTTTGCTTTGTTTTCAAGGTCCTCAGCATGTAAGGCGTATTTGAAAATGTCAGTCCAACGATTCTTTTGCCATCCGCCAATCAGTGTTGTTTCGACTGTGGAGCGGAGAGAGGGGCGGAGCCCCGATACGAGGAAGCTTTTAGCTAGGGCCTCGTAGGATGATTCATCAGGTGTGTTGTAGCCTTGTGGCGGCTTGACGTGGCCGCTGAAGGTGTCGACACAGGCTGTCAGCCTGCGGCTGTAGTCGTCAACCCGCTCAGTAGGTAACTGCGTGCAGGCCTGAATTTGGCTCATGTCCACGCGGACGCTGAAAGTCTGAGCGAGGAGTGCGGCGGTGGCTTGGACGTGCTTTTCCCAGTCTCCATTGGGGTTCCAGCCCAAAACCGTCTGACGTAGCCCAGCATTTTGGGGTGCTTCGATGAAGATCTGAATGCGGGCATATTCAGTTGAAGTCAGCAGAGTCTTGAGAAGTCTGTTTATTTCTGACCCAGTTGGTCGCCAAACTTTACAGAATGCGATGAGAGCATCCCCAAATGGCCCTCCTCCATTTGAGATGGGTGGAAACTCATCCTTTGCTGCTGTAAGCATTTCAGGCAGCATGTGTCTGTAAACCAAAACATTGTCTGTTGCGCCTGGGTATTCGATCATTGGGAGGCGGAAGTTCTGGATTGGAGAGTCCAGATCAGAGGTGGAGTCCACCTGCGCCCGTGATCGTGTCAGCGGTCCACAGTGGCAACCGTGGTTGATGGTGGGTGTACTTTGCGTTGAAGAACTGGTTGTAGATTGCGGCTCTTGCACAGGTTGAACAGCATGTGGGCATGCCTGTGGGACCCAACGGGCCAAATGTGCTGCCCCAGCGTCATCGTCATGTAACGTGGGTTTGTATGATGGTGGTTGAACTTGAATTGCTGGCAAAGTGTATGAAATTGGAGGAAAAGCATTAGATGAAGTCTCTGTGGCCCCATTGTGTGTCATAGTTTGGCTGAGGGTTTCAGCTGTGGCCTGTGGGTAAATGTATGGTGGAGCTTTGGCTCCCTCTGCCGGATGACCAATAGCATTACACTGTGAATTTGGAATTTTACTTGTGTTGCCCAATTCTGCCACCAGAGGGCGGCAGAGAGCCGTGGTAGAAACGTTAGAGGCAGGTGGTGACGTGGTGGAGGGTGGAGCCGTGACGTCCGGATACAATGGAGCAGGGGGTGTGGTTTGTGTGTGTGTGATGAAAGGGTTTTTGCTTGTGTGTGTAAATGTGTCAGTGTTAATTATTTCCTGTTTTGGCATTATAACCGCTTCTTTTTTATCCCTAGCAGCCCTGTGTGCACTTTCTTTCTGCCAAATGTGTAAACAGCGTTCATGTGCCATCATTTCTTTCACATAATTGCTTTTAACCTTTGTTTTGCTCAAAAGTTGCTGTTTATGCTCAGATAGCGCGTCTCTCAGCTGTGTGAGCTGGCGTTCGCTCAAGCTGCCTCTGTTTGGAAACCCAAAGCATTCCACCCAAACCTGCAGCTTGTCACAACAATTTTCACCATACTTTTTCTTCATCTGGTCCACTAATGGTGCACTCCAGTCCAC
The DNA here is from genome assembly GCF_900634775.1 of Gouania willdenowi. Classification (NCBI taxonomy): domain Eukaryota; kingdom Metazoa; phylum Chordata; class Actinopteri; order Blenniiformes; family Gobiesocidae; genus Gouania; species Gouania willdenowi. Next base: position 554,736 of record NC_041053.1, read on the forward strand.
CTCCGGCTTAGCGGGGTTCACACTTAGATTATTGCCCATTATGCCCCCCGACAGTCTACTAGCTGCTGATCAGGCAGAAATGGCACGGCCGTGCTCTTAGTCACAATCTCAACTCCGGTGCCGAACCGAAGGAAAAACTCACCCGCCGTCCGTCTCCAAAGATATAAAAAAATCTCTGAATCAGCGAGGCTCAACCACCGCTCTTGAAAATAAGAGTTTGGGAGATTATTCACAACAGTACCAAACTGAAGGAAAACACAACCTCCGGTACCGAACCGGGGTAAACTCGACTGTCAGGGTTCTTTTTGGGCACTTCTAATATTATTCAACTTTAACTGGACCGGAGCCACCTTCTCACGCCCCACAGCAGAGGTGTCAAAATAAAACAGAAACAAAAAGAAGCATGAAGGCTTTGTGAACAAAAAACCAGCTTCTCACCTTTTTTTTTTAGCCGAATTGTTTGAGGTCCACCGTGGTCCGTTTTGGTCCCGTGCCAACCGTGCGACGACCCGATGCGAGCCTTCACGGAGGTATCCTGCACATTAAATGCTGGCTTAGGATCATTGACGCGTCCGTCACCCCCGTAATGGGTCGCGGGCCGCGCACACGGTCCGGACAGGGATCTCGTTCGCTGACGCCAATTGTTAAGGTGGAAAAAGAGGAAGGTTACCTCGTTTTGGCTGTATGACACCCTCTGCGTTGGGAAGTGATGAAAACCAGACTGAAGAGTTGGTGAATTAATAAAAAATGATTTTATTCTAAACTAAATAAAAGAATACAAAGTGGAAACAAAAATGGTGACCCCCTGGCCAGGCGATCCAAAGACAGAGTGACGAGACACAATATTAAAAGCAATATTAAAGCCACGTATATCTCCCCTTAGTTCCCCCCTCCCTCCTCCCCCCGAGAGATAGGGATAGAGACAGGGAGAAAGAGGGAGGGCAGGAGATGGAAAGAAAGACAGTTTTACTCTTTGAGTCAAAACAGTTCGCTCCTCGTTATCTGGTTGCTATGGAAACGGAGGTGTGTGCGAACTATGTGTTTGTGTGAACCAATGAATGTGTATGGGGTGTGCTATGTGAGTGTGTGTGTCTGTCCTTGTGGTTGTTTTGAAACTTTGGACAGGTTGTTCTGACCCAGAGTGAAGACAAGTTAAAGTTGAAGACATGAGAAATCACACAATGAAAAGTTACACCCCAAGGCTTAAGGATTGAAATATATAAGTAATTATATTATTAAGCATAACTAATTATTCTGCCCCAACACATTAAAGAGCAATCAAGAAGCTAAAGGCTCTAAAGCAAACATCAATCCACCATAACAACTAAACACAGCATCACCATGGTTACTGTGAGCTCTGGGCTCCACTATCTGACCTGTGTCCATAGATCTCAGAGACCTGCTGGGTTCATACCTGACTAACATCTCACTGATGTATTCTGGACCAAACCCATTCACACATTTATAACCAGCAGCAGAACTTTACAGTCTCCTCTGAGGCTGACTGGGAGCCAGTGTAAAGACTTTAAAACTGGAGTGATGTGTTCTGACCTCTTTGTTCTGGTTCAGACCTGAGCTGCAGCATTCTGAACCAGCTGTAGATGTTTGATGAAGACCATTACAATAGTTCAGTCTGCTGGAGATAAAAGCATGGACCAGTTTCTCCTGATCTTTCTGAGTCATTAAACCTTTCACTCTGGAGATGTTCTTTAGGTGGTAGAAGATGTTTTTGTGATAGATTTGATCTGATGCTGAATGTCAGATCTGAGTCAATCAGAACACCAAGGTTTTTGACTTGGTCTTTATCTTCTAAAGATCCAGACTCAGATACTTGCTGACAGCAGTCCTCTTTTCATTGTTACCAAAGACAATCACCTCCATCTTGTCATGGTTTAGTTGAAGGAAGTTTTCACTCATCCAGCAGTTTACTTTTTCTAAACAGTCACACAACACCTCAATGGGACCATAGTCATCTGGGTTCAGTGATAGATATAGTTGTGTGTCATCTGCGTAGCTCTGATAATCAACCTTACAGTTGTGTAAAATTTGTCCTAAAGGAAGCATATAAAGGCTAAACAGAAGAGGTCCAAGAACAGATCCCTGAGGAACCCCACAGGACATTGGTAATCTGTCAGATTCAAAGTTTACAATGCTTACAAAATAACTTTGCTCCTCCAAGTATGACTTACTGTAAACCATTGCATTACTTTTCCATTTAGTCCAACCCATGTTTACAATCTGTGCAACAAAATTGTATGATCTACAGTGTCAAATGCAGCACTTAGATCCAATTGACTCAGTTGGTTGAAGACCACCTTCTCAATGATCTTGGCCATGAATGGAAGGTTCTGATTGGTCTATAGTCAGCCAGTATAGAGGCATCCAGTGTTCTCTTTTTTAACAGAGGTTTACCCGGGATTTCCACTGGATACGTCTCCGCTGCGCCACGGCACCGATCCGGTATTTCACCGCTGTCCGCCATCGGGTAATTCACACCGGTTGCGTTTTGAGTACGCCGCGGTGCGCTCCGGTTGAACAAGTGTGACGTCACGAGACAGAGCAGTTCTCACAATATTTATATAATCGCGCGAGAACGCGGTTAAATGTATGTGTTATAAACACAACAATAAACAGATAAACAGGTCAATGTTCCTAACAAAGGAGAACTAGAAGGTTGGACTCTGGATTTGTCATAGACACATTTTTTATCAACAGCCAACAGAGAAGAGATAAAACTGTAAAACCAGTAAAACATGAACTAAATCAAAGTTGCTGCAGTTTACAGTGTAGTTACAGTATGAGAGGAATCAATATAGTGGATGTGAATTTGTTTTTACACATTATGACATTTTGGTGATGTATTTACTTGAAATATAATCTGAAGTGTTTTATTTTGAAAAGTAACCCGATGTTTTTATTGCGGAGTACGTGCTTAATTTCCTGTTTAGCTTCATTTGCTCTGTGCTGATTGATGGGTCGTGCTCCAGTGTCCACCAGAAATAGAAGCCCTGTGTATATCTGGTGGAGGGAACCGGACTACCACATCTGGGAAGGAGCTGACACGCAGCGCAGCGGACCTGGTGGAAATTAACACATAGAATAAAATGGAAACCTATCAGCTCCGGTGACGCGGCGGTGACGTTCCGCAGCGGAGCCGCATCCAGTGAAAATTGGGGGTTAACAGCAGCTACTTTCAGGGATTTTGGTACGGTGCCTGATTGGAATGAGCAGTAAATTATCTGACACATCACTGCTTAAAGTAGGATTTTATTAATATGTGTGTTAACATATGTTTTACCTCATTAACAAATGGAAATCACTAGACTGATATGCTGCCTTGTTATGTAGCAAATGTTGCTAATGCTACACCACTTTAGTTAAACAAAGTAAAAAGATAACAACTCTTAATCCACTGGAATTAAAAAGCTTTCTGAAACAAATAGGTTTTCAGTTTGCTCTTAAAAACATCAGCAGAATCATGTGAGGGCAAAGAAGACAAAGATTGTTCCAGAGCGTTGGCGCGTCGGCCTGGAAGGGGTGATCTCCTCTGGTCCTGAAACCAGTACGAGGGACCACGAGCAGGTTCTGATCCAGAGACCTCGGCCTCCGAGAGGGGGTATAAGGACACAACAAGTCTCTAATGTTGGAAGGAGCCTGACCATGCAACGCTCTGAAGGATAGCACCAGGATTTTAAAATAGAAACGAAAAGTGACTGGGAGCCAATGAAGGGCTTTTAGAATGGAGTAATATGAGCTCTTCTGTTTGTGTGAGTCAGTAACATCACCGCAGAGTTTTGTACCTGCTGAAGACGAGACAGCTCGCTTTTGTATAGACAAGAAAATAAACTGTGACAATAGTCTAAACGAGAAGACACAAAGGCGTGAAAAATCATTTCAAGATCATCTCTGGACACAATTGTTCTAAGTTTAGAGATTTTCTTCAGTTGGTAAAAACAGTTCCTTGTTAGCAGTTTTAGTGATGCTCTAAGGACATTGCTTTGTCAAAGGTAACGCCTAGATTTCTGAGGCTTGTTTTAGCAGACAAACTCAGGTCGCTCAGATACTGGTGAATCCCTGGGATGGCGTCATCAGGGGCAATCACTAGTATCTCCGTTTTGTTTAATTGCAGCGAATTTGCGCCGAGCCATTTTTAACTTGTGCAATTTCAGCAGAGAGCTTAATTTCTGGGTCTCAGAGGTCTTAAAAGAGTAAATAAAGCTGAAAATCATCAGCAAACAAATGATAGGAAACATCATCAAAGCGCTGAATAATTTTTCCTAGTGGAAGGACATAGATAGCTTCAATTTATTGTTTTACCCATGCAGTCTGGAACAGCAAATGCGTTTCAACCGAATTAGCCAAGAGAATGCTACAATGACATCACGCACATAAATAAACAACTCTTTACACATGAAAGTCATCACTTTGAAATTGTTTTTATTCTGTGACATTTCTGTCTCTCTCTTACTGCCGGAACCATGGCCTGTACGCAGACTAAGCGGCTGCTTAGGGCCCCTTGGCCACTAGAGTGCCCCAACCTGGGAACCCCACTTGCATGTTACTGGTACTGCTGTGCATTGCCTAAATCAAAACTGAAAATCCTATTACTCTTAAACATGTTTATAAAAAATGCCTTACCCTTTAGCACTGAAAGAATATCTGTCATGTTTTTCTATTATCTCTTCTTCACTGCTAGAATAGCTGCATGCCAACCGACCACTGGGTTACCAGCGCCCTCTGCTGGTCAAAACAAATATCTGATAGTTTAACATACAGTACACTGATTAAAATTCATTTCAACTCAATTCAATTCAACTTTATTTATTTAGCGCAAATTACAACAAAGTCATCTCGAAGCGCTTAACAAAAAAATAAATAAAAAATAGAGTCCATAGTAAGAAAGAAAGAACCCAACAAGATCCACATGAACAAGCATTTAGCGACAGTGGAAAGAAAAAACTCCTGCAGAACCTGGTTCAGAGGTGGCAGCCATCCGCTTTGGCTGGTTGGGTTAGTGAACAGAGGGGCAAATAGAATAGGATAGAAGGATAGTCCATCTGAGTGTCCCAAACAAGTTGAGCAATGAAACAATTATCAGTTCATCCAAGTGTTCCAGACTCGTTGAGCCGCGGACGATTGATCAGTCAATCCGGGTGAACCAGTCCAGACTAGGCGTTTGTTCTGGGTCCTCATGATTTACAAATTAAGTGCTGAATATGCTCAGGTGGATGATGGTAAAATGTGTGATTTTGTCTGCATTAAGACCATTAAGGTGGTTAGAGAAAGTAGATTAATGGAGCCATAAATATGGTGAAAGTACAGTCATGACATTGTTAAAATAGATTGATTATTCTAAGCTTACCAGGGGCTCAGGTCATCTCTAATACACAATAAAGGAAGTTTGATTAAGTTTGTTCATTACCACAATAAGAACAAGGCCAAAGAAATCTGTGCTAGGAGGACGGTAGAAGCAGAATACTAAAACAAGCTTAAGATGAGGCAGGTAAACTTGTACACGAAGAGTAAGTCATTCAGTGCCAGCCATTTTTGAGCATTCTGACTCATTTTAAAGGCCCACAGAATATTTTGTACTATGACTATTACTATTACTACCAGATTCTGAAAGATTGAAGCCTCTACTTTCCTCAGACTTTTTTTTTTGTTTCTGGCTTGTTTCGTTCTCCCGTAATCAGCCATTGAATAGAACAAGTTTTACACAAATCTTCAGTGTCAGAGCAAAAAGCTGAGAAAACAGCCTTTTTCTAAAAAACCCTGTGACTTTAAAGGTTTTTTTTTTTTTTGTTTTGCTTTAGTGACAATTCTAACATCTGAACTTTGTTTCCTTATATAAAACAAAAAAACACTGAGACAGGGCTTTTGATTGCAAAATTTCTATTATTTATCTATCTGGGTCAGAGTTGAATGGATTTCCTCCAAGTCTCGTTCCCGTCAGTCCGCACACACGCAACTTCCTCTTCCTCCTGGACATGCCGAGTGTCACTGCTTGCCTCGTTTTTTTATTGTTTTATCTCACCATCGCCACACTATCCAATCGTCGACTAAAGTTCCACACATGCTCTGGTCGGGCATGCGCTGCTCTGTGCTGGTGGGAACATGGACATCATCTCTTGTAGCACCATTTTCTGTCTGGTAAACTCCTTTCCTCTTCATCTGAGCTCTGCATCCAAAGGTGTGCTTCTACCACCGACACGTCACCTATTATTTTACCATCTGGCTCACAGTTGAGGCCCACCCCGCGTCATACCTGTCAAGTTTTAAATTTGAAAATAAGGGAAATTTTCTGATGCCCAACCAAGCTACAGTATCCCTTATATTTTAAGATAGTACAATAAATCTAAAATACCCACTCATCAACCACTTACTAAACACAATAATGTGATTATAATCTGGTAGGTTGACCTTTATTAACATTGAAATGCTGTGAACATTCCTACTAGGGCTGGTGGTATGAACCAAAACTCATATCTCAATATATTTTCTCAAAATAGTGATATAAAATATATATAACATAAAGATACAGATATAGACCTATTTCTTTAATGAATGTAGATTCTAAAATACTGGCTAAGGCTCTCGCTCGTCATTTGGAGAACGTGTTTCTAAGCATTATCTCTAAGGAACAGACAGGTTTCATAAAGGGGCGCTAGCTGATTTAGAATGTTCACACTCTGCTAAATATAATCTATTCTAAAAGTACCGCTAATAAACCAGAAGTAGTATTATCCATTGATGCAGAAAAGGCATTTGATAGAGTTGAATGGTATTAATTTGGAAATATCATGGATACGACCCCTTTATACATCACCATGTGCAAGTAGCGTCACCAGTAATGTTAGATCTAGATGTTTCCCCCTGAACAGAGGCTGCAGGCAGGGCTGTCCACTGTCGCCCCTCCTATTTGCACTTGCCATTGAGCCCCTGTCAATTTATTTGAGGTCCGCTCCAGACTACACTGGCATTACCCAGCTACAAACGGAATTCAAACATTCACTGTACGCTGATGATTTATTGTTGTATATTTCATAGATTTGGCTCATTTTCAGGATATAAGATTAATATATCAAAGACTGAATGCTACCCTATTAATAAACTGGCAATGCAAAATGTGTCCATCAGATATTCTTTTTAAGGTATTTGGGTGCCAATATACAGTAGTTAGATCTTTCAAATCTCTTAACTCTGCCAATTTCTCCCCCGTTTTCTGAGATTAAAACTGATTTTCAAAAATGGGCTTCACTCCCCCTCACGTTGATTGGGAAAATTAATACAGTAAAGATGAATGTCTTACCAAAATTTAAATTTTTGTTTCAGTGCCTGCCCATTTTTTTACCAAAACTGTTTTTTAAATTGATTGAGACAACTATTTCACACTTTTTGTGGAACGGAAAAACACCTCGTATCAGGCAGAAAGTACGTCAAAGTTACAAATTTGATAGTGGCTTGTTCTTGCCTAATTTGCAGTTTTATTACTGGCAGTGAATATATCTAGGATTACATATTGGTCAGGGTCAGTTGATGTTCCCTGGTGTAATTTGGAGTTGCTGTTCTGTCCCTTGTCATCCCTCTCTGCATTATTAACTGACTCTGTTTCTGTCAAACTCTCTGGCCTTACTTGTAACTTGGTGGTGATTTCTACTCTTAGGATTTTTTTTTTCAGTTTAGGAGGCCATTCAAATTTATTGATTCTACGCCTTCAACACCATTGTTGAAACATCATAGGTTCAAACCCACATTTACTGTTTTTGAATCATGGCATGATAAGGGATTGAGGCGTTTTAAAGATTTCTAAAAAGACGGGGTTTTTCACTCTTTTACAGATTTATCGCTTGACTTTAATCTACCGACCACTCATCTATTTAGATATTTCCAGGTGAGAAATTGTGTTAAACACTATTCCCTAGTTTTCCTTACCTTCCTCCTGAGCAGCCTTGGATTGAACTTTTACAATTAACCCCCTCACAGAAGTCAATCACCTCTAAAATATATAACATTATTCAATCATATGATAATTATTTAACCACAAAAACAAAACAAGCCTGGGAGAATGAACTAGGAGTAGTCATTGAAACTTATTGATAAGTCAACTATCTGTGCTTGTTTGACATTGATTCAGTTTAAAGTTTTGTTCAGGTGTCATTACTCTAAAGCAAGGCTTGCTCACATTTTTCCAACGACCATAGACATTTGTGATAGGTGTGGTGGATTGCCCTGTAATCTTGTTCATGTGTTTTTCTCCTGTCCAACTCTAAATAGGTTTTGGCAAATATATTTTAGTACCATGTCCAAAGTGCTTTCAAAAAACGTTAATGTTTCTTCTTATGTGGCTATTTTCGGTATTCCCGAGAACTACTCCAACTAGTCAGCTCTTCACCTCAACATTTTAGCATTCACATCTCTCATGGCCAGACGGCATCTCCTCATGCATTGGAAGTCAGTTCCTCATCCAGCACTCAATGGATAAATGAGGTCATGTCTTTTCTGAAAGTTGAAAAGATTAGATATTCCAAGAAAGGTTTGACTGACAAAATCTTTCAAATGTGGCAAATATTTATCAACTTTTTTAAGGAAGTGTAAACCCCTCCCCCTTTTTGTTTTTCTTCTCTTTTTTTTTTTTTTTTTTTTACTTTACTCTATATTGCGTTAAAAAGAAGAAAAAACAGAATGAAACAGTGTGCTTACTTTCACTTGTATTGTACAATTGAGATATAATGTTCCTGTGCATATTAATAAAAACATTAAACAGAGAAAACCATCTGCCCATTTGTAGCAGGATGGTGTCTACTATAACCGAGAACTTCTTCCACCAGCACCTTGAACCTTGGGGCCAAGAGAAGCTTCAACCTTGCCACTGGTTACAGCTCCGTGGTTAGCCATTCCCTACATAGGCTACATAGAACTTGAAATTGAGCTCTGTGGCAAACTGATGCCGCGTTGTGGGATGTTGGTGGTTAAGGATCATCATGTATACATGACTTTCTGCCTCATTCTAACAAATGCTACTTTAAATATGAGGTCATTCTGGACTTATGGGTAAACAAGGTCATATTCATGTCAATAAAGTCATTAGCCCTAAAGATTTAAATGAGCTATTTGAAGGTAAGAAGTTTGACTGAAAAAAGATTGGATTTTAAGACAAATTGGAGTTAATTATAAACCTTTAATAACTGTTAAACCAGACAGGGTCATTCTGAGCCCAAAGCAAAACCCTGTCAACACGTCTTTGAAGTAAACAAGGTCAATTGTCCCTGAAAAGAAAAGACAGCAGCTCATGTCACTATTTATCTGGGAACCCTTGTTAGGGTCACGTTCCTGCTGCTTTAGGGCTCAGTTAGAATGAAACAGACACCCCAGGCCTCCATGGGCCATGTTGAACAAGCATTGATGTGCTAGAATCAGGAAGATGACGTTGGGATCCCAGGGCACAGTGGAGTAAAAAGAGAGTGAGCAGCAGTAATAACATTGTTCTACCTTTGATGGTTCTCACTAACGTGGGTCGTAGCTCACAGAGGCAGAGCCATCAGTGTGAACAGCTCCAACACAAATACTGATTTGTCCCGATGGCAGTAAACACACCATGATGTCCCTCTGAAAATAAACAGTGGGCTGTAGTCCAACTCCACCTGAAATATATACATATATACCGTGTGTGTGTATATATATATACTGTATCATCAAAGGAGGCGGAGCGTTTTGAATCAGACCTACAACTAATCTAAGAATGTGTATGTTGAATTAGTTACAAATATATCAATAATATTAATAACAAGCTGAACACATGGTTTAGTTTTTAACAGTAATTATCATTGGGTTAAATTATCATAATCAAAAGATTAGATTCTGATCAATGAAATGTTTATGGTTACTTTATTAAATTAAACCAAACATGTGAAGGTATTGAACATTACATGTTGAATATTGAACATCTATAGATACAGGTTTTCTAGTGCAGTGTCACCAAAGCAAGGCAGTGAATAGTATGGATGGTTCTTTATGATCTATTCCAGTGTTTTTCAACCTTTTTTGAGCCAAGGCACATTTTTTTCATTGAAAAAATCACGAGGCACACCACCAGCCAAACATGTTAAAAAATGATACTCTGTAGCCTATATTAACAATATAGCCATTCTCATCAAAGTGTCTTGAATAGGAATCAAATAAACACAAAGAATAAAGGACTTTATCATCATTTGTATTTCTTCTTTCAAATAAAAAGTGCACTTAACATGTCCACTTCAAAAATACAGCTTGAACATAACAAATGAAACAACAATGTGGTCTTAAAGGTAGTAGAAAACGTCAAAGTGTTTTGCAAACTCTAATTCTGTCCAAAATTATTAATTACCAGGAATACAGAAATATCGTGCTTATTATGACAGAAGCAATAATATTTGGGAAAGATTTCACTGTTCTACACTGAGAATCCAAATGAAACATAACTCTCGCTGTATTGCCTCGAGCTCACCGTCTTTGCTTTCTTTCCTCCACTCATACTAGGGCCTTCTTCTGGGTCCGAATTTTGTCCAGGGCCCAGTTCGGAATTGGTATTTTTCCTCTTCAAAAACTTCTCCATCACTGTCACCGTAGTTTCGCTTACCCACAATGCTTTTACCGCCAGCTGTCACTTTCATGCCTCACTAATTCTCTTGTCTCAACGGACAATGCAATTCGCTACCTGCTGCCATCTAGTGTTATGGAAGAGTTTTACATGATTACGCTCTCAAGGTGGGTTCACACCGAACGCGACTGAAGTGACTGAAGCGATGCGATTACATTAAAAATCAATGTAAATGACGCAACGTCAATTTATTCCCCCCTCAGCGACGCGACTTGCATGATCAAAGTTGAAAAATTTTAACTTTTTAAGCGACGTGAAGCGATATCTCCCGTCCTCCACTGTCTGTAGAGCGGAGGCAGCAGCCCCTCCCTCCCGCTTCCGCTTCAGTGCTGACGGCTGCAGCGGAGGCTGTTCTACTTCCTCAAAGTATCAGGTTCAAAATTAAAGCGGTAAATTTCTTTAAAACCACAGTAACTACTGATCAAACACATTCTGAGTGAAGTCATCCTTTAATATCTCCGTTAAGTTGATCATTTAACCGTAGAAGCGGAGCAAGAAGGAAAAAAAAGACGTCATCAACACTCTCTCTCTCTCTACCCTGTTACCGGGGCCACACACACACACACACACACACACACACAACACACGCACACACGCACACACGCACACACGCACACACACACACACACACACACACACACACACACACACACACATACACATAGCTCCCTAGTGATCGCGTCGCTGGAGCGATGAAATGATGGACTGACAAAAAAGCACCACTATGTGCAAACTACCGATCAGGGACGATTTAAGGCAACGGCATCGCTTCCGTCGCGTTCGGTTTGCACGCACCTTTATTCACTACTGCAGCACGGACACTCGACAATGGTATATTATTTGCAGATAATAATTAATATGTTTTCAAAAATTTTTTTTAGACCAATTAGGTGAAATTGGATAATTTCCCACGGCACACCTGACGATCTCTCGCGGCACACTAGTGTGCCGCGGCACAGTGGTTGAAAAACACTGATCTATTCATCCTCAGCTGATATTAAATCTTGTATTACAGTTTTTCTCAATTGCTAAGACACATTTGTTGAAACCTGCTCTCCTTTTCTCTAAACTGTGAACACAAAACACAATTTCCAAGCTACATTCACAAAACGTCAGACTCTTCTTGCAAAACCAAACTTTCACCTCAAAACAGTTCAATCTGTGCTCAAAACTGAACTGTGTTATCAAATCATGCCCCAAGTCAATCAGAATTAAAAACACTACTGAACAGTCACTAAACACTACGTAGAAAAATAGAAAACACAATGCTCAGGACATGAAACTGGAGAAATAAATGTTTATTCACTGTAGGCTAAATGCATGTTGCAAAACAAAGAACCTGTGCATAGCACTTGTACAAAAAGAGAAAACACAAATCTTATGCATTTACACGTATCTTATGCGTTTGCCACTTGTGTACAGTAAGCCCATGTAAAAAAGTACAAAAATATATAAATAAGTGCATTACTCAGCCACAGCATCATGTCTCCGTACTGGGTCAGGCCACAGGACTTCATCCACATCACAGGCCACATTTTGTCTGGCCAGGCAACGGGGGAAAAAACCCCTGGCATGCTGTATCCAGGTTTGCCAGATTGACGTTTTTCAATCTAGAGGTCCAGTGGGGTTTTACGGATGGGCGGGACTTACCAGCTCTATAGTATGTCATACAGTAATTGCTGTCAACATTTACATACTGTACTATAATGTCAAAGAAAAGGTAATTACCAGTTCTCGTCTCTAAATCTTCAGATTATGGTGGACACAGTGAATCTACTGATGTTTGGTTGTACCCTTTGTCCAGCCTCCCTCATGCTCATACCATGGACAAGAACATGGTCAATCACAGAAGCTCTGATTTCATCAGATATTACTGTTCTTTGTCTTCGCTGACCACCTCGCCCTCCTCTCACACCAACTCTTCCTCTCAGATTTCTATCCATTGTAGGGCCTCACAAACCAGTGCTCTTCCCTTACATCATTAGCCACAAGTGTGATCAGTTTTGAGTTGTTGTGTTCAAGTGGTGACACCTGTGCTTTAATTGTGTTTGACTTTTGTCACCTGTGCTCACCATTATGCAGCACGGGTGCATCACAATGAAAATGTGTTGGCAAGTTGTGTCTAAACAGGTGAAAAGTGTTTATGGTTTTGCCAAAAAAGTGATTGTTTCAATCAGTGGGTTCAGGAAACTGAGCATTTGGTTCAGACAATAGGGTTTAGTGTTTTAGCAATTGAGAAAAACTGTAATTCTTCTGAATGTAGGAGAAAACCAACGTGGGAGCTGATACAAGATGTTTCCTTAATTAAAGAAAGACGCTGTAAACTCTGCAAAGATATGTTGCATTTCAGGATTATCTTATTTATAAATGTCATCCACTATTTAAATGGAGCACGCTGAGAATTATTATACATATTGTAAATACTTGTTGTTGTTCTGTCTTTATAATTTAAAAAGTAGAAAGTGATGTCATGAGCACATGCTGGGCCCTACCCAGTATCCTACCACTGTTCACAGTCATTTTTCCGGTCACTGACCTTTCCCGTCACCAAAACATTTTTGAATGAATGTTGACCCATAAATATTTAATTGGCTCCCTCTGTGGCCCCTGGGAAGAGGGACGTAAACCTGAATATGTGACTAACAAGAAGGACCAGGCAGAGAACCAGTGATGAGTCAGCAGATGACGTGTGTGTGTGAATGTGTGTTTTCTTCTCAGTGAGTTGATGCATCAGCAAACAGCACAACACTGATGTTCTAGTGACGTACACCGTGGGAGGGAGAGACAGTGGGATGGGTGAGGATGGATGAGGATGGGTGAGGATGGGTGAGGATGGGTGAAGATGGGTGAGGATGGGTGAGGATGGGTGAGGATAGGTGAGGATGGGTGAGGATGGGTGAAGATGGGTGAGGATGGGTGAGGATGGGTGAGGATGGGTGAGGATGGGTGAGGATGGGTGAGGATGGGTGAAGATGAGTGAGGATGGGTGAGGATGGGTAAAGATGGGTGAAGATGAGTGAGGATGGGTGAGGATAGGTGAGGATAGGTGAGGATGGGTGAAGATGGGTGAAGATGGGTGAAGATGGGTGAAGATGGGTGAGGATAGATGAGGATGGGTGAGGATAGATGAGGATGGGTGAGGATAGGTGAGGATGGGTGAAGATGGGTGAAGATGGGTGAGGATAGGTGAGGATGGGTGAAGATGGATGAGGATGGGTAAAGATGGGTGAGAATGGGTGAGGACGGGTGAGGATGGGTGAGGATAGGTGAGGATGGGTGAGGATAGGTGAAGATAGGTGAAGATAGGTGAGAGTAGAACACTGTATTTTGAGCTTTAAAGAAGATACATTGACTGTTTCTGCTGGAGTTAGAAGAAGGAGGAGGACTGGGAGGAGTGGGTGGTGATCATCATGATTGACAGATAAGGAGACAGGAGCTCATAACAACATGCTCATTATTTAACCATTCTGTTATCCTTGGGGTCAGTTTGACCCTAAGCAGTTTTAGTTGTGTAAATGTTGTCTGTGTGTGTGTGACCTTACATCCCCACACCTGGAGGTGCAGAGATGATACGATACTTTTGAGTTGAAATGTGACATGGGGGCGAAGGGTGGGGCCAATATCCTCATTCTGGAACAGCTCTTTCACAGTGAAAGTGACAAATTTTTATAGAACTTTAAATAGAAAAAACCCAAACATGTTAAAAATAAGTAAATAAATATGTGTATGAGAGGAAGGGGGTGGGGCCACCAACATGAATCAATATAGTTCATTCTGTGAGAGTGGCAATATCAACCAATAAACAAAGTGTCTGACACAAATACTTGGTCAACAGTTTTATGAAAATCATTTTCTGGAGGCAAATATCCCTGAGAACAGATTGACTCCAAGGCTAAAATGTGTTAATGATAATAGCTGACATGTAAAAAAGAGATAAAGTATAAATGTAGCTCTCATTAGCATAAAGAAAAGCCTCTCCTTAGCATGTGACTCAACTTGGTGAGTAATTAATGTTCTGTGTTCTGTGGGCCGTACGGTCCAGGGGACAGTGACATTTACCAATGAACTCATCATTCACAGTCCCATTAATACAGCTTTAAAGACACTGAGTCACACACACACACACACACACACACACATATTTACTGTCTCAAAGATACGTCTCTCCTCACCTCGTCGTTTATTTGTATCGGATGCTTTTTACACTAAAAGACTTCTTCAGATATTTTCAGGTTCATCATCAAACATTGGAATCTGTTTTTTTTGTTTGTCATTTCAGGTTTTAGTCAGTTTTGAGGTTTTGGTATTTACAGTAGTGTTGTGTTTTGTATGTTAATCAGAGGTGGAACAAGTCACTGCTTCTCAAGTCATGAGTCCATAATGTACCACAGCCAGGGCTGGACTGGGACAAAAAGTAGGCCCAGGCATTTTGAGCTGAGACCGGCCCACCAGGTACTGATGGAAAGCCTATGAATGAACAGTAACTGGTTAGCTCATGAAAGTGGTTGCAGTAACTGGTTACAGTGGCCATACCAGCCTGTCATTGCCAGATCTTGTTAGATCTCTGAAGCTAAGCAGGTCTGGGCCTGGTTAGTAGATGATGGAGACCATTGAGAATTCCAGGTGCCACAGTTGTGGACAGTCACCTCAGTGGTATCTGTCATTGTGTCCTTGAGCAAGACACTTCCAGTGTCCACCATTAAACCATTCAGACCCAGTCCACTATTCAGGGTGTACTCACACTGGCAACTGGGGCCGTTCCAAGCTCACAGCAGGAATCCCCCCCCCTCCCGGTCCCTTTTCTGACACGGTAGAACGGACGTGATCACCAGCTCAACTCGGTTCCCACAGAGAAACACATCATCACGTTAATTTATGACACACGTATGGCGTTACGTCACCATTAAGCGACTCTGGGTTTGTTGTTGACAGTACATTCTGTTAATTTCATATTTTCTGTTGCGTAGGGTAACTATAAACCAAGATTTACCCAGACACGTGCTCTTTTCACGGACTGGGTTTCCCAGGGCCCCTGAACGCATCACGTTAATTTAAATGACCGTAACTCTGCTCATATTTGTTCTATCGGAGAAATTCCACCAGTTTATGAAAGATAATAAGTTGCTCTTTACATCCAGTGTTGGTACATTGTGGTAATTTTACTCACACGTAACGGAAACATTAAAGATGCTGCTTTGTTTTGACAAAATCGACACAAGGAACAGAGAGAACCAAGTGAGTGAGAAAGAAAGAGATTAAAACAGACCAAATAACGGTGGATTTATTAAAAATGAAAGACTCTCTGACGATAAAAACCACCATGAATGGAGGTTCAAATGGATTTGAAAACAAAGGAGGAAACTGAGCCTATAAAGGTAAGATCAGTTTAATTTATGGATCAATAAATGTCGTTCTGATTTTGTGGAGCTAGTCTTTGTGTACATTAATATAAGTGTAAATAGATGCTTTTAATGTGTGAGACAGTTTAGGACAGATTATTTGTGTGTTTGTTTAAACTTTGTGTGTCTGTGTCCATCTGAGCATATTTTCTGTAATTTTATTTTTTAGATGTTTTTAATTGTTTCAATAATTTAGAGACTTAAGGAACAGATTGTTATAATGCATAATAAAGGTGATTTACTTGAGTCATTATTAATTTCAGATTATTTTTAAGTCTTTGTATAAAAATACTTTAACAGGACAACAATGATGTGCAGAGCTGCAGTAATGTTGGCTTCATACAATAATAATAATAATAATAATAATAATAACCACTCCACACACCACCAGAGAAGCTTCCAGTGAATAATTTACAAATTAAAAAAAAGTTCACTGATGGTGACGTTGAGATCTCAATGTCACCATCAGTGAACTTTTTTTTTTTTTTTTTGTAAATTATTCACTGGAAGCTTAGATATTGTGTGACAAAGATATCAAAGTTTGTTGTTTTGAGAAGAGTCATATTTATGATTAAAAGTTATGATTGTATTATATTCTAAAGTTTATAATTATCTGGCTCGTCTTGCTTTCTTTCTGTTCACATCATAACCTTATATTTAGTGTTTACAGCTAATTTTACTGGTTATTGTTACACATCATCCTGTATGTGTATTATATACAGTATAAATGTGTAGATTTAACTGTTGGAGAAACTATTTTATTAAATACAAAGCAAACGACATGTAAACAGAAAAACAAAGGTAGAAATAGTTTATTTAAATTATGAAATTAGTGAGTTGTTAAAGTGCTGAGGTGCAGTGGAGGGTCTTCTTCTGCAGAGACGTGATGATGAGGGGTCTGAGTAAAACCCAAAATTCCATGGTAATGTTGAGGGTATAAACATGCATATAAACACATTACTGGTTTATTAACCCATATAAACCAAAACATATAGAAATGGGACATTTTACGGCTGTAATGTGTAACATATTACTGGTATTATGAGAACAGGACACGTGTAGATTTATGAGCAATTCATTATAGTTGTGCAGGACTAACAGGAACTCCACATACTGATAATTGGTATTATCACATGTTCACTAACACGACACGACCTAAGAAGAGAAATAAAATAAGATTAAAATAAATAAATAGTTTACAGTCTTGTTCCAGGTTCTGCTGTCATAATATTCCCATCCTTGTACTTCCAATGTTTAAATGTTTTGTTTTTAAGGTTCATGTTACATTTTGCAAAAGGTTGCACTTTATTTCTGGCTTATTGATTTTTGTTTGGAAAATTATGACCTTTCTTTCAGACATTTCATTTATTTGGGCTTGTATTTGTGATGTTCTGTTTTTGGTTACATTTAGATGAATAAATTAATACACTACACTTTGCTCCTCAAGACACTGTGTTTGTTTTCATTCTACAGAGTTAGTGAGTATGTGTCCCAGAACACTGAAACACCATATATATATATTTATATTATTTATACATTAGCAGCAGTACAATGTCCAATTTCCATATTTTTCTGGGTTATATAATAACCAACTACATGTGTCCTGTCCACAAAATACCAGTAATATGTTACACATTTGCAGCAGTAAAATGTCCATTTCCATATTTTCTGGTTTATATGGGTTAATATACCAGTAATATGTGTTTATATGTATATTTATACCCTCAGAAATACCCGGACCTGATGATGAGCTGCTACACTCCGTTACTGTCCCGCTGTCGGCTGAACAAAGAGAAGTCCTGACGGTCATGTTGTCCTCTTCCTCCATGAGTTCTCTGTGGTGTTGTTCATATATATCAGGTAACGACCACTTCTGACACCGCTATCATTGTGGAATGCGGATGTTTATGTGCCGTAAAGCGTCGCGCGGTACCAACGTCATCACATTTTGCGCGCGGGTCGAGTCGAGTTGTGAGTGCGCATGCGCGGCCAACCGTGCCAGTCTGGCACAGTGTTTGGACCACCTCTTCTAGCAGGACCATCGGGCCGTTAACCCCCTGTGGTGCAGTTCACACCTACGCAGGCCAGACAATGGCCCCCCCATGGTTTCACACATGCACAGAGCTGGTTAGGAACGGCCCTGGTTGCTAGTGTGAGTACACCCTAAACCATTCAGACCAGCCAGTACCTCAGACCAGTCCACCACTACATTCAGACCCAGTCCACCATTAAACCATTCAGACCCAGTCCACCATTAAACCATTCAGACCCAGTCCACCATTAAACCATTCAGACCCAGTCCACCACTGAACCATTCAGACCCAGTCCACCATTAAACCATTCAGACCCAGTCCACCATTAAACTATTCAGACCCAGTCCACCACTAAACCATTCAGACCCAGTCCACCATCAAACCATTCAGACCCAGTCCACCACTAAACCATTCAGACCCAGTCCACCATCAAACCATTCAGACCCAGTCCACCACTAAACTATTCAGACCCAGTCCATTACTAAACCATTCAGACCCAGTCCACCATCAAACCATTCAGACCCAGTCCACCACTAAACCCTTTAGACCCAGTCCACCATTAAACCAGTATGAAAGCAGTTTTAGTGTCTCAGCTTGTTGGTTCTTATTGTTCTCTAAGTTGTTCTAGAAGCTGTTAAACTGCTTTCTTTATGTAACCCACTCTCACCACACTGACGAGTCCTTATTGTTTCCTGTGTAAGTGTCACATGACTTATATTCCATATGTTTGTCTCCTAACTCTGCTGCTTCACACTCAGCGTTGTCATCACTTTGGACATTTTTTGGATATAATTTATTTCATTCTCTTGTTAAAATGTTTGTGTTTAGTTAATATTTAATTTCTAATCCTGTTTTTGTTTTGTAGATAAATTGTAAACTTTATTTTCTTACTTTACTTTATTTACTCTAAAAACCACCATTCCTGGCATATTGTTCTGTGTTTTCATATTAAGATTTAACAGTTTGACATTGTAATAATAAAACTTTAGTTAACTATAGTATTCATCACATAATGATAAAATGGTTTACATAATCAGAATACATATTAGAAATGACTTTCACAAGAACATTGTCATGAAAGACACAAGAAGTTGTTCTGCATTTGTCACATGTAGAGGAAATAATGACCAGCTTTACCAAGAAATGACAAGAAACCAGAGATTGATAGAGTAGCCAAATACTCACGTAAGAGTACTATTACTTCAGATTAGCATTACTCAAGTAAAAGTAAAACTAGTTCTCCAAATAGTTACTCCAGTAAGAGTATGTAAGTATTCACAGAAAAAACTACTCAAGTACTGAGTAACTTATGATTAACTAATGATTTATTTATTTTTTAATCAAAGCGTTAATGTCAAATAGACAGAAAAAAAACCAGGATTGTGCAAATAGATACAGTATTACCCATCAACATGAATTTAAACTAATACATGATCAATTTACTCAAAACGTTACTCAAGTAAATATAACAAAGTAAACGTAGCTCATTACTACCCACCTCTGCAATAAAAACACAAAACAGGGAAGAAAAAGGACAAATATGATATAAAGTGAGAGCACAACATCAGAGAACCACATTCTGCTGTAAAATATCAACAAAAAAGACATCATCAAAAATCTAACATTAGTAATCATAAGCTGTAAATACAACCTAATGGATGTAATGTCAAATCTATTGTTAAAGAGAATATTATAAATTGTTTAAACTTTCAGCTGCTGTCATTGGTTAGTTACACTTGACCTGTCGTCATTGAATACCAGACTCACTGAAATATAACCATTACCTTGAAAAGAAAACATTCAGTGACATTTGAAAAACACAAGAAAATAAAAAATGGGTTAGAAAAACATATTTGACCTTCAGTCTGGAAGCAAAACGTTGTGAAAAAAAATAGAAAATAAAGTTGAGCCATGGAAGGAGTTGATGATAGAAAAGCTACGTAGACATATTAAACACTGTGTTTCTCAGAAACAGCAGCTCTAAGGAGACAGAATGCATAGAGTGACCTTTGAAATGAAATGAGTGGGGTCAGAGGTCAACAGCAGTTTAACATTACGTTAGCTAACAGTAGCTACTGTAGCTTTAGCTCTAAAACACCATTGGTATCAAACTGTCAACGGCAGGAAAGAGAAATATGAAATTAAATAGTGAGACGTTTTGAACAAAATCAAATCAAAGGAGTGGATTAACTGAGAGGAGGATGTGCTGACACAGCACAAAAACACAGAGTAAGAGGGAGATTAAATGTGTTCTGACCTCTAGCTACAGCATGTCTGTGTGATTAGAGCGTCTGCATACCAACAAGGACCATAGCAGGAATTAAAAGACTATTCATTAACCAATGACCTTCATTCACCTCTAGTTAGGAAATAAATATCCATCTTATAATGGTTTAATGGCTACTAATGTACCTACTGTTAATCATCTGGGTTGGACTAATTATAATGGAATTAATATTTTATAAAATAGTCTGTGGACCAATGTGGGACATTCCTGCCTCCTCATTGGATGCTGGTAATCTATAGTTTATTTCTTTATGATATAAATTAACTGTACACTTTGTAAAATCATTTTGGTTTGAGTCCCTTTCAGTTTCAATTGACAACGTTTAATTAACGTTGGATTTAACAGAGCTGACACTTCCAGGCCTGTTTCAGTGTGGAATTAGCATGTTCTCCCTTTGCTTTGGATTCTATAGTGACAATGTTCTCGCCAGTGCAGTAGAGTGTAGGGGGGCCCTACGCTGTGATTTATAACCCCTACGCTGTGATTTATAACCCCTACGCTGTGATTTATAACCCCTACACAGTGATTTATAACCCCTACACTGTGATTTATAACCCCTACACTGTGATTTATAACCCCTACACTGTGATTTATAACCCCTACGCTGTGATTTATAACCCCTACGCTGTGATTTATAACCCCTACGCTGTGATTTATAACCCCTACGCTGTGATTTATAACCCCTACGCTGTGATTTATAACCCCTACGCTGTGATTTATAACCCCTACGCTGTGATTTATAACCCCTACGCAGTGATTTATAACCCCTACGCTGTGATTTATAACCCCTACGCTGTGATTTATAACCCCTACGCTGTGATTTATAACCCCTACGCTGTGATTTATAACCCCTACGCTGTGATTTATAAACCCTACGCAGTGATTTATAACCCCTACGCTGTGATTTATAACCCCTACGCTGTGATTTATAACCCCTACGCTGTGATTTATAACCCCTACGCTGTGATTTATAACCCCTACGCTGTGATTTATAACCCCTACGCTGTGATTTATAACCCCTACGCTGTGATTTATAACCCCTACGCTGTGATTTATAACCCCTACACAGTGATTTATAACCCCTACACTGTGATTTATAACCCCTACGCTGTGATTTCTAACCCCTACGCTGTGATTTATAACCCCTACGCTGTGATTTATAACCCCTACGCTGTGATTTATAACCCCTACGCTGTGATTTATAACCCCTACGCTGTGATTTATAACCCCTACGCTGTGATTTATAACCCCTACACAGTGATTTATAACCCCTACACAGTGATTTATAACCCTTACGCTGTGATTTATAACCCCTCACTGTGATTTATAACCCCTACACTGTGATTTATAACCCCTACGCTGTGATTTATAACCCCTACACTGTGATTTATAACCCCTACACAGTGATTTATAACCCCTACGCTGTGATTTATAACCCCTACGCTGTGATTTATAACCCCTACGCTGTGATTTATAACTCATACACTGTGATTTATAACCCCTACACTGTGATTTATAACCCCTACACAGTGATTTATAACCCCTACACTGTGATTTATAACCCCTACGCTGTGATTTATAACCCCTACGCTGTGATTTATAACCCCTACGCTGTGATTTATAACCCCTACACAGTGATTTATAACCCCTACACTGTGATTTATAACCCCCACGCTGTGATTTATAACCCCTACACTGTGATTTATAACCCCTACACTGTGATTTATTACCCCCACGCTGTGATTTATAACCCCTACACTGTGATTTATAAACCCTACACTGTGATTTATAACCCCTACGCTGTGATTTATAACTCCTACACAGTGATTTATATCCCCTACGCTGTGATTTATAAACCCTACACAGTGATTTATTACCCCTACACTGTGATTTATAACCCCTACACTGTGATTTATAACCCCTACACTGTGATTTAAAACCCCTATGCTGTGATTTATAACCCCTACACAGTGATTTATAACCCCTACACTGTGATTTAAAACCCCTACGCTGTGATTTATAACCCCTACGCTGTGATTTATAACCCCTACACTGTGATTTATAACCCCTACACAGTGATTTATAACCCCTACACTGTGATTTATAACCCCTACACTGTGATTTATAACCCCTACACTGTGATATATAACCCCTACACTGATTAATAACCCCTACACTGTGATTTATAACCCCTACACAGTGATTATTAACCCCTACACTGTGATTTATAACCCCTACACTGTGATTTATAACCCCTACACTGTGATTTATAACCCCTACACAGTGATTAATAACCCCTACACTGTGATTTATAACCCCTACACAGTGATTTATAACCCCTACACAGTGATTAATAACCCCTACACAGTGATTTATAACCCCTACGCTGTGATTTATAACCCCTACGCTGTGATTTATAACCCCTGCACTGTGATTTATAACCCCTACGCTGTGATTTATAACCCCTACACTGTGATTTATAACCCCTACACAGTGATTTATAACCCCTACACAGTGATTTATAACCCCCACGCTGTGATTTATAACCCCTACACTGTGATTTATAAACCCTACACTGTGATTTATAACCCCTACGCTGTGATTTATAACTCCTACACAGTGATTTATATCCCCTACACTGTGATTTATAAACCCTACGCTGTGATTTATAACCCCTACACAGTGATTTATAACCCCTACACTGTGATTTATAACCCCTACACAGTGATTTATAACCCCTACACTGTGATTTATAACCCCTACACTGTGATTTATAACCCCTACACTGTGATATATAACCCCTACACTGATTAATAACCCCTACACTGTGATTTATAACCCCTACACTGTGATTTATAACCCCTACGCAGTGATTTATAACCCCTACACAGTGATTTATAACCCCTACACTGTGATTTATAACCCCTACACAGTGATTTATAACTCCTACACAGTGATTTATAACCCCCATATTGTGATTTTATAACCCCTACACAGTTATTTATAACCCCTACACAGTGATTTATAACCCCTACACTGTGATTTATAACCCCTACACAGTGATTTATAACCCCTACACAGTGATTTATAACCCCTACACAGTGATTTATAACCCCTACACAGTGATTTATAACCCCTACACAGTGATTAATAACCCCTACACTGTGATTTTTAACCCTACGCCACAGATTTTTAACCTTGGGGTCGTAAACCAAGTGGGGTCGCTCTGAATTCAAATAGAGTCACCTGAAATGTCTAGTAATTGACCAGAAAAATGTAATATAATTTAACTAAACTACAACTATAATTAATTTTAAAATTACAATTACATTTCTTTGAGTTATTATTCTTTTTCAAATGAAAACATCACACATGATCTCAAACAACTGTAATAAATACTTAAATTTATTGCAATGACTGGCGCCCTGTTCAGGGTGTACCCCCGCCTATCGTCCAATAAGAGCTGCAGATAGGCACCAGCAGACCCCCACTACACTGAAAAAAAAGAGCAAGCAGGTCAGAAAATAGATTCACGGATAAATAAATCTAGTTGAAATCAAATACAGTATAAAAATATCTGAGCTAACACATCTTGTTCACTTTGTGCACTAATCCAGGCTACTCGTAACACAATAACACAAACTTCATCAAAAATGAATTTTAGAAGAAAAAAAATATCTGGGGTTGCAAGAAATTAGTGATATCAAAATGAGAACCACTGCCCTATAATGTGTTTCAACTGGAGTAGGGGGGCTTTTAATCGGGACCGTTGTAATAATAATACCTAATGCAAATGTGAAAAAAAAAAATCATCTTTGCTCTTTGCGCACAATGTGTCAGATGATGTAATCCACACTCTTGTTTTGTCCCAACATGTGAGCAGCTTCTCCTTTGTTGTTCTATTTCATAAAAAACTGACGCAAATTATTTCCATGGTTTACGTGACTCGCATGACTCTCATTGGCCGACAACGAGGAGGGCCGAGTACGGGAGTTTATATATAATTACCCTGTGGAAAACATGGTGCATCATAGAATAAATCTAAACCTAGCCTGTGTGTGGTGTTAGTGCTGATTATTATTAATAACCAGCACTAAAGTAATATTGCATCGTTTTTTGAGCCAGCTACAAAGAGAAAACATCACAGTCAAGATGCTGACGTTTCTTCCATCACCGTCACTCACCGTTTCCTGTGCACAGAAACCGAGGCAGTTGGAGGTCAGAAGAAGTGTAGAAAACACCAGCCAGGCTTTGATGCAACGTGTTAGAAAGATTATCCCTGAGGGGGAAACAACTTCTGACCAATCTGGAATTACCACTGGTTTGTATCACCGTGACCACACTTTGATCAAGGACCTTTGTTTCAGATCCACAAAGGGCAGGGATTCAGTCACAGATATCTGGAACTAGGCTATACTTTGGGATTACGATTGTTTCTTTCTGATCATGAGTAAGATGCAGTGAGTGGCTGCTCATCTCAAAGTGCAGTGACAGTGAGTGGTCTAATGAAGTTTCAGAGCTGAGGAGAGCAGGAGATTTTAAATAAAGGATTTGATCTGACAGAAGAGACACAGACAGTGGAGGGAAAGAAATGAAGAAGTTAGATTGAAGTGAGCAAGTGTTTCCTGGCAGAACATCAGCAGAGTGGCTTGTTTCTATTTTCTTTGACTCCGTGTCAGCTCTTTTTCTTTAGTCTGTTAATTATTTGGCAGACAACACAACAGTCTTTTCCCTTCTCATCACGCACAGGATGGTTTCTCTGTTGGGACACAGCTTATTAATGCACAACTGCAGCCACATCTCACAACTTTACATTTTTACAAACAACAACTGGATCAAAACTGTTGCTCACCCAGTTCAACTCTTTTAAGTGTTTGATATTTTGAAGTTGATCGTTGACCAGTGGTCCTCACATGGTCCTCACATGGTCCTGGAGAGGCTGGTTTTGGCCCATCATCTCTATCATCTAGCTGCTGCTACCAGCTCAGTCTTATCTGGATGCTTCAGTGTCTCCCTGTGAGAATGACTTTATTTAATTTCTCCATCCAGTCTGTGTTACTGATGGAGAAGCTCCAGGTTAACATCAATGATCATTGACTATGTAGGGAACCAAATCCTCCAAGTTGATCTTTGACCTAGGACACTAGTCTCAGCATTCAATAGAGTCAGAGAGTCTGTCTCCTACTGTGAAATGCAAACGTGCCCCACAGAGGGATCTTCTCCCTCTTCCTGTCCGAACAAAGGAACAGTAGATTCCAAGAACAGTTTTTCTCCTGTGATCACCTCTCTGTTACATTACGATCAAAAGGAAACAATCAGTCAATGTTTACATACTAAGTTTTCAAACTCTGGGCTCCGACCCCCTGCAGATGTTGTCACCTCCAGAACCCAAACCAGTGGTCACACAGGACGTTGGAATAACACTAGCTCTCCTGCTCAAATGAGAACAAAGAACATGTGCTTGTTTGAAAAGTCACAAAAGAAAGGATTATTGTTATGGGTTCCAGCAGAAATTGAAATTGCAAACATTGTCTGTCCTATGCCACTCTTTTCATGTAATTCAATAACCAACAGAATGCTATTTTAAAATGTTTATCATTTAAAAGGTGCTTGAAATACTAGAAAACATCACAAAGCTTAGTTCAAGGTACTGAATGTTAATCATATGATTAAGAAAATTCCTTAACATGAATTTAGACATTCAGGTTTATTAATCAGAATCAGAATCAGAATCATCTTTATTGGCCAAGTGTATGTTGTACACACGAGGAATTTGACTCGGTCATCTGTGCTCTCTCCAATAGTGAAAACATTCAATAATAAACAATCAACTAGAAAAGATGATAATAAGTATAAACATAAGTATAAATATAAACAGTAGTTAGACTAGAATGTGCAAATAACAAGATGATAATAATAATAATAATAATAATAATAATAATAATAATAATAATAATAATAATAATAATAATAATAATAATAGTATAAAAAATAAATAAATACAAAATAAAATAAAAAAAAATAAGATAAAAAGAAGGAAAATAATAGAAAAGAAAGATAATAATAAAATATAATAATAATAAAAGGAAAATAGTGCAGTAGAGCATTGATAAGTAGTGCAGGAGAACATTTAAATTAAAGGTATGTACATGAACATTCTCAGTGTCAGATTGATCCAGGGTTGTTATGTTTGGTTCCAGGGTTTTTTCACAGAACCAGGTCTGACACTCTTTGACTGTTCAGTGTTGATCACAGTGACAGCCTGGGGGAACAAACTGTTTTTATGGCGGGTTGTTTTGGCGTACAGTGATCTGTAGCGTCTGCCAGAGGGGAGGAGTTTAAACAGATTGTGTGCAGGGTGTGAGGGGTCTGCAGTGATGCTACCTGCCCGTTTCCTGACCCTGGACAGGTATAAGTCTTGGATGGAGGGCAGATCAACACCAATGATCTTTTCTGCAGTCCTGACTATCCTTTGTAGTCTGTGTTTGTCTAGTTTGGTTGTAGATCCAAACCAGACAGTGATGGAGGTGCACAGAACAGACTGAATGATGGAGGTGTAGAACATGATCAGCAGCTCCTGGGGCAGGTTGAACTTCCTCAGCTGACGCAGGAAGTACATCCTCTGCTGTGCCTTTTTCCTGGTTGTGTCTATGTGGGAGGACCACTTCAGGTCCTGTGGGATTGTGGATCCCAAGAACCTGAAGGAGTCCACGGTAGCCAATTCCCTATTTAAAATGGTAAGGGGGGGGAGTGGGGGGGATTTCTTCTGAAGTCCACTGTCTTGAACGGGTTCAGTTCCAGATGGTTCTGACTGCACCAAAGAGCCAGCTGTTCCACCTCCCGTCTGAAGGCAGACTCGTCCCCGTCCCTGATGAGACCGATGACGGTGGTGTCGTCTGCAAACTTCAGGAGTTTCACAGAGGGGTCCCCTGAGGTGCAGTCATTGGTGTAGAGGGAGAATAGCAGTGGGGAGAGAACACACCCCTGGGGGGCGCCAGTGCTGAGTGACCGGGTGCTGGATGTGATGCTTCCCAGCCTTACTTGCTGCTTCCTGTCAGTCAGGAAGTTGGTGATCCACTGACAGGTGGAGGCCGGCACTGTGAGCTGGGTGAGTTTCTGGTGAAGGATGTCCAGGATGATGGTGTTGAACGCAGAGCTGAAATCCACAAACAGGATCCTAGCGTAGGTCCCTGGGGAGTCGAGGTGGTGCAGGATGTAGTTCAGTCCCATGTTGACTGCATCCTCGACAGACCTGTTTGCCCGATAGGCAAACTGCAGGGGGTCCAGCAGGGGTCCTGTGATGTCCTTCAGATGGCTCAGTACCAGCCTCTCAAAGGACTTCATGACTACAGACGTCAGAGCAATGGGTCGATAGTCATTAAGTCCTGTGATGGCAGGTTTCTTGGGGACTGGGATGATGCTGGAGCTTTTGAAGCAGGAAGGTACTTCACACAGCTCCAGTGATGTGTTGAAGATCCGTGTGAAGATGGGAGCCAGCTGCTCAGCACAGGCTTTCAGGCAGGAAGGAGATACTCCGTCTGGTCCTGGAGCCTTTTTGATCTTTTGTTTTTTGAAAAGCTGGCACACATCTCTTTCATTGATCTTCAGGGTAGGTGGGGGGTCAGAGGGTGAGGTGGGGGGGGAGTAAGGGGAGCAGGAAGGGCAGAATCCAGGTGATGGGCTGATGCTAATGAGCTGGGGGGTGGGTGTGAAAACCTGCAGTAGAAACTGTTCAGGTCTCTAGCTAGTCTTTTGTTACCAGTAGGGTGGGGGGAGGGTTTCCTGTAGTTGGTAACTTCATGCAGGCTTTTCCACACTGCAGAAGGATCTTTGTTTGAGAAGCTTTGTTTTAGCTTCTTAGTGTAGCACCTCTTGGCTACTTTGATCTCCCTGGATAGTGTGTACTTGCCTTGCCTGAACAGGTCCCTGTCCCCACTCCTGTAGGCTTCCTCCTTAGCCTGACGTAGCATCCTGAGTTGAGGTGTGAACCAGGGTTTGTTGTTGTTGTATGTGCAGAAAGTCTTGGTCTGCACACACATGTCCTCACAGAAGCTGATGTAAGATGTCACAGTACTAACTTAAGTACTAACTATGCTATTTTTCAGCTGTGTCTGGTATCTAACTGTTTCATAATAGATGATATATTAAGATATGATGTTGAAAAGATGTTTTGAAATATGTGGAATTAATTATTAGACATTCTTTTATGTTTAGGAACTCCCTCTGTTGTCTATGTCATTCCACTACACACCCACACTTGAGACACACCCACAAGGTGAAAGCAGAGACATTGACCAATCACTGATATGATCTCACAATGATCAACCAAGACACCTCCTCCAAAAGGCGTCTCCAAATTCTTTTAAAAAAAGACGCGCTGCCCAAAACTTCAGTTTTGGACGCGGGCGTTCAAGCTCACACGTGTTCCCTCATGTTTCCAGTCTTTCATTTCATTTTTCTTTTATTTGTAGTTGCATCAGTTAGACTTTTTAAGAACCTTGCTCGCAGTGAAAGCCTAAGACGCAAAAGAACGTGCCTGAAAGCCGACCTTCCAACATCTGAATTGTGGACCAAACCGTGGTCCCTCTTAGTCTGAAACCGGCTGCGATCATCCCAGAAGGGGTTGTGGATCGGCCAATAGAATCGCTGCTGTTTAACGAAACAGAACTCACGCCAGCGCAGCTATACTGCCACACGGACGCTGTTCCTGCAAACCCAGAAAGTCTCCAGGTCCAACCAGACCACATCTCAAGGTATGGATTAGTGAACAATGGACCAGCAGAACTGACTCACTTAAACTACAATACAACCCCATACTTACACTCCACTCACAATCCACCACATATATGTTTGTCTGTCTTCCCTCTTTGTTTTATGATTTTATTCTTTGATTTTACAATAGTTAGTCTAGATTAGTTTAGAATAGTGATTCACTTTACTACATGTAATCCTCACTTTATTAGCTTAGAAATGCATTTCATCATGGTTTAATCACCACATTGTTCTCGTTTCTTACTGGATTATGCAAATAAAAGGTTAAACGTCATCTTTGATTCCTTTGATTCATTAAAGTTGTGATGATGGTGTAGATTTGCTGTTAGAATTCACTTCCCTGATTTAATACTTTGTTTAGTCTAAAGAAAAACATAGACATATTTCCTCTTTTTAAGAGGTGGCACCCAGTAATTCATTGAGTTATTATTAATAATCATAATTAATATCCTCATTCATATAACCCATTATTAACTACCCTTATCCTCCTACAACTACCTGATCACAGAGCACAGTACGTTGGGGTGGGTTGGGTTCTGTCCGCTGTGGAGTTCAGTGGTACTGACTGACTTTAAATCTAACTCTGAGTCAGTCCACCTGCAGAAGGTCTTTGAGGTTTCTACAGTGGTGGACAAGGAGGACAGGACTGTAGTCTGAGAGGAATCACTTGACCCTAAGGGAATAAAAGACCAAGGAGACGTGATGGACTCTGACACGATTCCACTACACATTCCTTTAATATTAATTTATTTTTGCTCCATTTTGCCATAATTATGTTGGGTTCACACCAGACGGCCCATAGAGGCCAGAAGGACCATAACTAACAGCTTCTGTGTTGGGGTCTCCACTGTCTCCATCATTTAAGCCTGAGCTTCTATTTGGGTCTGCCTAGTGGAGTTCATGGCTCTTCCAACCACAGAAGAGTGAAAGTCCATAGACCTTTGAGGGAAGGTGGTATTTTTCTGTCTGCTGTGGAGCACTTGATGGGAAGCATGTGGTTCTCAAAGCCTCCTAAGTCAGGATCCCAGTTCTAGAACATATTCTTTAGTTCTCCTTGTAGTTGTAGATGCACGTTATTGTTTCAGGGTCAGTGATGTCGGGGGCTATGGGAGAACAAGTGATTCTCCAACTCCACGTCTGGTCAGACCCTCCACCTGCCTGCTGATGAGGCCTTTCCACTCAGGAAAAACCTCATGAAGCCATTTCCGAGGTGCCTCCTCTCAAGAGAGTGGAGGAAGTTTGATTATTTTCTGTCCCGTGCTGGTCTGGTGGTGAGAACGTCTTTGGTATCCTCTCCACTCAGTGGAGGATGTACAGGCCTGCAATTGAGGTCAAATTAGATGTTGCAGAGAAGTGCGTGAAGGCAACCTGTGTTCTGCACAACTTCCTGTGATGAACATCTACTGCAGCCAGAGGAGACATGAGGTCGAGCCACTGCCGGGACTGGAGAGAAGTTCCCCCAACTACTCTGTATGAGAGTTGGTACGAGAGGCCTTCACGTCATACTTCTCTGCAGAGGGAGCTGTTCCATGGCTAGACAAAATGCACCAGCACATCCAAAACAGCTCTATAGGAGCCAACCACATACTTCTATAGAGCAAACCTCCTACTACATTAACATGTATATAATAAATATGAAAGAAACATCCGTCGTCTTCATTTTTAACTAACAAAGAAAAATCTAAGAAACCTTATCTCAGGAATTAATTGAAGATGTTTCTATAAAAAGGTTTGACAGATGAAGACATCCATGCAAAGATCTCCCCCACATTTTTTTTCCATGGTGGTGATAAATATATCAATATTACTGCCTGGTTTCCTACACACACACTTAATATTGCTTTTCTTTGCTTTTTGAGGCTACTTGTTTTTAACAGACAATATGAAACTATTTTTAAACTTTGTTATTTTGAGATCATTTTAGTGTAATTGTGCTCTACTGACTGCTACATAGAGCTCCTGAACTGGAACAAGGTGAAGTCTTTATACTTGCACAACCATTATCCTGACAGGTAAACAGACAACGTTTTCTTACCTAACAGTCTTATTTAGAGGGAAACTAACCTCAAACAGCTGCTCATTCAGGGCCTGTGTTTCACAAACGGACCAGGAAAGAAAAACACACACAGCAAATTAGTCCCTGCTCACTGATTGGCTGGGATCAAAAACACAACTTCTTTTATTAAAAAAAACATGATTTTTTTCCCCAACTGAGTAAGTTCTGCAATAATTAATATCAGTACAAACTCACTAAAATGTAACTAACATGTAGGACAAATCAGTTGGTGATGAGGCCGTGCTCTTCAGCTTGTTGAAAAGCCTAAAAACCCACGGTAGAATCTGCTAATGCTGCAATATTAAAAACTAAATGTAAAGCTTCCAGTGGTTCAGAGAGTGACTGACTGATTATGTTAAAGCCAAAGAAAATCCTGCTGCTGTGAGCCACAGTGACAGCTTAGTAAATAAAAAGCCACGCAGGCAGAACCTCCTTCTTCTCTGGGATTAGCATGTAGCATGTAGCATGTAGCATGTAGAGTGTGGAGCAGGGCTGCCAAGTTTCAGAAAATGACAATAGTGAGACTTTAGTGACCTGATGCGTTCCGGCAAAAAAAAATTTGTCCTTTTTTAACATTTTAACGTTGATTTCTGCCTTCAGAATGATGTCATCACCTCCATACCAGCAGCTCTCCCTGCACTGTGTCCTCCTAATGCTAGTTTTAATCAACCACAAATTACAAATGAAAACTAACAAGAACTTTGACAAAATACATTTATTTGTCAATATTTCATATGAACAACTGTCCATCATTTATCTGGGGACATGTCTCATGTTGTAGGTGTTTATCACAGATGTTGATGATGACAGAGGCTCCCACTTAAAACACTGTGGCCCAAGGCAGTGCTACCTTTACCTCAGCTCTCCTTGTCTGTAACAGAAAGATCATCATGTAAAAACATTAAAATATCAAGTGATTTTTGATTGAATCAATGTCTTAGCAGCAGAGTCAATGTTCATAGAAATACACTATTATATACAAAAATAATCATAAGAACAGTTCAAATAAACATTACATTAGACAAGGTATTTGTTTCATTTACTATGTATTTATGCTGCTATAACCTCCAAGTGTAATTCAGCTGAATAAGAGTTTAATTAATTTAAGTTAATGTCTGACACACACACACACACACACACACACACACACACACACACACACACACACACACACACACACACACACATTTAGATCATTTTAAAGTTATTTACCAATAAAACAAACCAATTCACTTACTTATAATCATCATCCTAAATGTTAAAAAGGAACAAAAGATCATTTAAGACAAGGTCATTTTAAATATTTGTTTAAATTGTATGTAAGCATTTCATCAAACTGGTTCTAAGTACAATTAACATTAAACAAAAGGTCTGACATGTTCTTATAGTCACTTATAGTCTTTTTACTTTGTTTAACTAAAGTAGTGTAGCATTAGCATTAGCAACACTTGCTACATAACAAGGCAGCATATCAGTCTAGTGATTTTTATTAGTTATTGAGGTAACGTACACTCATATTAATAAAATCCTACTTTAAACAGTGTTTGAACGCCTCATTTCACACAGTTTAGACAATCTTTGGTTACATTAGGCCTGGGTGATATTAACCAATATTCATATCTATATATTTTTACTCTAAATGACAATAGGCGATATAAACCATTTATTTTGTATCAATAGTTTTACAATATGAACAATAATGGGTCAAAGTCAGTGGAGCCACAAAGACCCTTTTATTAATCAATAGCAGCACAATAACTACATTTTGTGCCACTTTTGACTTTTTCCTTCATTAAGGCTGAAATGTGATTAAATTATGTAGTGTTGCTTTTTTCAGGGCAGCTCTGAGTTGTTAAAATTAGTTTTTAAAGTAAATCACATTCAGGACACTGTCTCTTTAAGAATGACTCAGCAGCAGCTCTGCTACACAGAGAGTTAGTTAGAGAAGAAAACACATGCAGTGTCTGTAACACACACACACACACACACACACACACAAATAAACGTGAGAAATGTCAAGTGTGGCGTGTGGTGTGAGAATGTGTCAAATTGCGTGACTGTCACACTTAAAGCGTGAGGCTTGGCAGCTCTGGTGTGGGGTATCGTAGTCTTCACAGGAAGGAGAAATGGACCAGCAGGAAACACATTAAGTTCACCATCACTTATAGATATTACACTAGAAACAACAAACCCAGCTACACCTTTTAATGCTTTATGGTAACACGTGTTACCCTAGTTAGCTTAGCAACATGCTGCCTTGTAGCCTATGCTATGTGTGCTAAGAGTTCAGTGTGTGTGTGTGTGTGTGTGTGTGTGTGTGAGAACTAAATTCATAACCATGGATCTTGGTTCTTAACAGTTGCCCTGTTGTGACCCACATGTTGTTAGAATAGAATAGAATAGAATAGAATAGCCTTTTTATTATCATTACATAACATGTAATGAGATAGATATCCCCATAAAAATACAAACATAAGAATAAACAATGTATATACAATATAAATAGATTTAAAAAAAAGTTCACATACACTCATATCAGTATTAACATAATACTGTGCCAGCGTATTGCATAGAAACTATTGCACATTACCCAGTATATTGCACCAGTCAGATAATATTGCATAACAGTGTATGGTATTGTAGATTTAGTGCATATGAGAGTTCAGAGTGGTTATGCCTTTCGGAAAGAAACTGTTCTTGAGTCTGTTTGTTCTAGCTTTGATACATCTGTAGCGCCTACCAGAGGGCAACAGGTTGAACATGTGGAAACCAGGGTGTGAACTGTCCTTGATGATGCTATGTGCTCGGTTGAGGCAGCGTGAGGTGTAGATGTCCGTCAGGGAGGGGAGAGGGCAGCCAACAATCCTTTGAGCCGTTTTTATTACCCTCTGAAGCCTCCTCCTATCTGCCTCAGTGCAGCTCCCGTACCATACAGTTATACAGTACGTGAGCAGGCACTCGATGGTCGAGCGGTAAAAGGTCAGCAGCAGTTTTGAGTCCAGGTTGTGCTTCCTGAGGACTCTCAGGAAATGTAGTCTCTGTTGGGCCTTCTTGGTAACCGCAGAGATGTTGTTTGACCAGGAGAGGTCCGCAGAGATGAGGACACCGAGGAACCTGAAGGTGTGGACCCTTTCCACACACTCACCGTTGATGTAGAGGGGGACAGGGTCTGCTCTGTGCCTCCGGAAGTCCACGACAATCTCCTTGGTCTTTGTGATGTTAAGCTGCAGATTGTTAGCAGAGCACCACGCTGTCAGCTTCAGGACCTCCTCTCTGTAGGCTGACTCGTCCCCCCTTGAGATCAGACCAACCACTGTGGTGTCATCAGCAAATTTCACAGTGATGTTGCTCTCATGGGTTGGCCTGCAGTCGTAGGTGTAGAGACAGTATAGGAGGGGACTCAGCACGCAGCCCTGTGGAGAGCCAGTACTCAGTGTGCGGGTGGAGGAGAGGTGGGGTCCAAGTCTCACAGTCTGGGGCCGGTTGGTCAGAAAGTCTCTTATCCAGGCACATATGAGAGGGGGGAGGCCCAGGGTGTTCAGCTTGGTGATCAAAATGTCTTGGATGATTGTGTTAAATGCTGAGCTATAGTCCACAAAGAGCATCCTCACATAGCTCTGCTGGTGTTCCAGGTGGCTGAGTGCAGAATGGAGGGCTATGGCGATGGCATCCTCTGTGGATCTATTAGTCCGATATGCAAATTGGTGGGTGTCGAGGGTGGAGGGGAGACAACCTTTGATGTGATGAAGAACCAGTCTCTCAAAGCATTTCATCACTATAGGTGTTAGGGCCACAGGACGGTAATCATTGTGGCTGACAGGAGGCGACTTCTTTGGCACGGGAATGATTGTGGCAGATTTTAGGCAGGGGGGGATGACTGCTTGGTTCAGGGAGAGATTGAAAATCCTATTGAAGATGGGTGTGAGCTGGTGGGCACATGCTCTGAGCACCTTGCCAGGTACTCCATCTGGGCCAGCAGCCTTCCTGGGGTTCACTGCCAGAAGCACCCTTCTGACGTCACGCTCCTCAATAGTGAGTGAAGAGGTGCTGGAACCTGGTGGGGGCGGGGCTGAGGCTGGTGAGTGCTGTGGGGTCTCAAAACGAGCAAAGAAGTAGTTGAGCTCCTCTGCCAGTGAAGCACTTCCATCCAGTGTTGGTACATCATAGCCCCTGTAGTTTGTGATGTTCTGTAGCCCCTGCCACACCTGCCGTGGGTTGTTTTCTATATTCACACAGCAAATATAGGATTACGCTGACAGTTAGCGTAGCCGCGGCTCGATGGCTGAGCTGCTCGAGGCTTATTGTAATTGTTTCAGTCATGGATAATTAGCTTCCAAAGTCAGATGATTTAATGTCCAATCAATACGAGGCAGGAAAACAACGCTGACCTACAGGTGCATAGAGACAGACACAGAAATATGATCAGATGTTATCAGCATCAATACTTCAATAACTTCCTGTTTTTAACATGGTGACTTGGCATTTTATTAGGGCCAGCCTAAAGTAGGGGTTCTCAACCTTGGGGTACAATGAGAGGGGGTCGCCAGATGCCTTTAAGAAACAACAATTTTGAGCCAAGTTTTGCTTATTTTTACCCATTTTCTGCAACTACACCAAACCTTCCACGTTTAACCTATTTTCATCACTTTTTATTGCCATTTTTTGCTTCTTTTAATGCATTTTTGCTGCATAACTTCCATTTCTGACACTTCTCCAGGCATGGACTGGTCATCTGCCATACCAGGCAATGCCCGGGGGGCCGTAGACCCCAAGTGGGTCGGTCCGGTGCACTAGGTTTTTTTAATGATTATTTTGACATGACCCATCAGACCATACCTGTATCCTGTTTAGGCCGGGAAACTCACGTATTTTATCCCTCTTTCTCTCTATCATCCCGTATTAGTATTTTCCCATAAATATCCCATATTTTAATGTAATAATAAAAAAAATTAATTCCTCTGCCTCTCCAAACTGAACACTGTCACTACCCTCGCGAGAAATGCCACCTGAAATGGCCTGGGTGGCATTTCTCGCAAGATTAGCGCTGACAGCGTGAACAAACCCAGAAACAAATATGAAGAAAGATGGATGGACGTAAGAAGACGCTCCAGCAAAAAAAAAAAAAAACAAAGAACTGGCGTAAATATGTTGTAAAATGTAACATAGAGTTTATCTTCCTAAAGACCATCAGGATGGGACACAGTTACATGTTCTGTTAGATTAATAAAGTGAGGCATCTTTAATCAAAATCAGATCTAGAACTGGTCATACACACATTTATATCATCTCGTATTGACTACTGTAATTGTGTTTTTACTTGTTTTAATAAGTCAACCCTAAACAGACTCCAGATCGTTCAGAAGCTGCTGCCAGACTTTTAACTGGTGCTTCTAGAACATCCCACATCACCACCATTCTTGCTACTCTGCACTGGATTACAGTTAAGTTTCACATAGAATATAAAATATTAGTTCTCATGTTCCGAGCATTACATGGTCAGGCCCCTAAATATATCTCAGACTTGTTGTGCCCCTACTCATCAGGGCG
Source organism: Gouania willdenowi (assembly GCF_900634775.1). Classification (NCBI taxonomy): domain Eukaryota; kingdom Metazoa; phylum Chordata; class Actinopteri; order Blenniiformes; family Gobiesocidae; genus Gouania; species Gouania willdenowi. Next base: position 591,466 of record NC_041053.1, read on the forward strand.
ATGCCTTCGGTCTTCAGGTCAGGGTCTCCTAAAGACCCTAAAAACTAAATTTAAAACCAGAGGAGACCTGGTGTTCCAGGCTGTAGCTCCCAGACTCTGGAATAACCTGCACCAGTCTCTCAGGGAGCTCAACTGTGTGGTCACTTTTAAAAAACTGCTGAAGACTACACTTTACAGTAAAGCTTTTAGTTACTGGATTTTAATTTTTATTTATCCTTTAATGTTGCTGTTCTTATGATATTTATGCTCTTGTTTTATTATTCTATTGTGTTGCACTTGTACTTTTACCACAACTCTGTACAGCACTTTGTGATTTTATCTGTAAAAAGCACTTTATAAATAAACTACTTACTTAATAACTGAGATTTTAACGTCTACCACAGAGGAAGGAATGATGTAAGTCACCATGAAAAATCATCCAATCACAAGCTTCACAAATATACACTGTTTTATAAAGTGTTAAATAATGTAAAGTCTGTAATAAATGTGTCTAATAAGTCATTAGTGAATACCAGAGAACCACATGAGTGAGTATGAGAAATTATAATAAAATATATAATAAAATAAAATGTTAATGTCTAACTTAAAGACAAACAATGTGAAATTAACAGTAAATATGCAACGTGTTGACTTGTATATAAACTGTAAGTATATTAAATAAACATATGTGCTTCATAAACACATTTATGTTTTTATTTAGGCTGTTTTATAATTTAGGAAGTAGGGCTGGGTGATATATCGAGATTCAAGATATAGTGAATTTTCTATTTTGGCGATATAGAAAACTACATTATCACAGATATTGATATATTTTTCTGAGCGGCTGTAACACAAGTCATTTCCCCCTGGGATCAATAAAATACTTCTGATTCTCAAAAGGGCAAAATTGTTGAACAAAAAGAGGCAAAATATAGGAAAAAAGGAAAAAGAAAGGTACTTATTGGGCAATACGTGCTAGCGTTCCTGAGTCTCCAGGCTTCCAGGCTGCCAACGTCGCCACCAAAGCCCTCTTTGTCTGTCTCACCAGAGGTGACCCCGTCTGACCCGCCCAGGATCTGCTCATCTGGGCAGCGCTCGTCTGTCCGCCTGCCGCCAGGCAAACCCCCAGACCATCGCTCCCCAGTTTTGTTTGGGGGGAACACTGTTTGATTTAAGCCTTCCTCACTATTTAGTGGAGTGCTTGGACACAGAGTGATTGCTGAATCATTGTCATATGTTTCCCTCCTTGTGTGCTGCTGTGTTTTGTTTCCTGCTCCATGATTTCTTCGTGCTGCCTTTTTGGATTTTGTTGGATAAATAAACATGGACTGGATCTCTGAACATTCTGCCTCTCTCTCTCTGCATTTAGGTTCACACCACCAGACCATGACACATTCACCATGTGTCATGCCCAATATTTGCCATTTTAAACTAATTGTTCCATTATTGCCTTTTTTCTTTCTGTCTGTTTTTGTTTAACCAATTTCTGTGGTTTTTAAAATCCTATTTCACCACCTTTTCCACCATTTTTGGTCACTTTGAACCCATTTTATTAGTGATTAAAACCAGGATTTCCATCTTTAAGATGACTATAATAATAATAAACGTTCCTGGATAACAGTGGATATTATTCAGATGAATAAATAATAATGTGGTTATCACAGATTCATAGAACAATGGACCATCATTTTACTGACTTTATGGATGAGGAGGACTATCAGACAAAACGAGAAGGACTATAAGACCATACGAGAAGGACTATAAGACCATATGAGAAGGACTATAAGACCATACGAGGAGGACTATAAGACCATAAGAGAAGGACTATAAGACCATACGAGGAGGACTATAAGACCATATGAGAAGGACTATCAGACCATATGAGAAAGACTATCAGACCATTTGAGGAGGGCTATAAGACCATATGAGAAGGACTATAAGACCATAAGAGAAGGACTATAAGACCATACGAGGAGGACTATAAGACCGTACGAGAAGGACTATCAGACAATATGAGAAGGACTATAAGACCATACGAGGAGGACTATCAGACAATATGAGGAGGACTATAAGACCATATGAGAAGGACTATAAGACCATAAGAGAAGGACTATAAGACCATACGAGGAGGACTATAAGACCGTACGAGAAGGACTATCAGACAATATGAGGAGGACTATAAGACCATACGAGGAGGACTATAAGACCATACGAGGAGGACTATAAGACCATACGAGGAGGACTATCAGACCATATGAGGAGGACTATAAGACCATACGAGGAGGACTATAAGACCATACGAGAAGGACTATCAGACCATATGAGAAGGACTATCAGACCATATGAGAAAGACTATCAGACCATTTGAGGAGGACTATAAGACCATACGAGAAGGACTATAAGACCATACGAGGAGGACTATCAGACCATACGAGGAGGACTATAAGACCATACGAGAAGGACTATAAGACCATACGAGGAGGACTATCAGACCATACGAGGAGGACTATAAGACCATACGAGGAGGACTATCAGACCATACGAGGAGGACTATAAGACCGTACGAGAAGGACTATCAGACAATATGAGGAGGACTATAAGACCATATGAGAAGGACTATAAGACCATAAGAGAAGGACTATAAGACCATACGAGGAGGACTATAAGACCGTACGAGAAGGACTATCAGACAATATGAGGAGGACTATAAGACCATACGAGGAGGACTATAAGACCATACGAGGAGGACTATAAGACCATACGAGGAGGACTATCAGACCATATGAGGAGGACTATAAGACCATACGAGGAGGACTATAAGACCATACGAGAAGGACTATCAGACCATATGAGAAGGACTATCAGACCATATGAGAAAGACTATCAGACCATTTGAGGAGGACTATAAGACCATACGAGAAGGACTATAAGACCATACGAGGAGGACTATCAGACCATACGAGGAGGACTATAAGACCGTACGAGGAGGACTATAAGACCATAAGAGGAGGACTATCAGACCATACGAGGAGGACTATAAGACCGTACGAGGAGGACTATAAGACCAAACAGACCCTCTAGCATTCAGTGAATACATCCCAAGACCTGTCTGAGAGCATAAACATCTTAAAAAACATGATGTTTAATAATTTAAGAGCATCATCTCTTTAATTTGTTTTCTTTTAAATACTTTTGACACAAAGAAAAAAACTCAGTGTCTGCAACTCTTTCAAAACACAGAAAATCTCAACTCAGCAAAAAATAACTATATTAATCTTTGTATGTATTTAAAAGCCACTGATGACCATAATTAATGTAGATATGTGAAAACAAGACGGCATTTTTAAGATAAACTGGTGTCCTGGTGCTTTGCAGGTTTCTGACACATACGTTAAGGCTGTAGAAAAGAAGATGAATGAATGACAAACATATTGATTCTCTTTATTATCACATTCATAAAGTAGAAGAAAAGCAGATCAGTCTAAACGTCTTTACGCTAAATCCAGAGATCAACAAATGTGAGACGAGACCAGATTTAAAAATGTGGTGAAGGCAGATCTGGAGGACGACAACATTAAAATGAATAAAATAGAACAATGTTTGTAGCTAGTGCCTCACATCAGGGTGGTTTATGTAAATCAATCAGTCAGGCTTTTCACAGGTTCAACACTGTCATTCCCATAACTGAACGTTACTCTCTGCAGGTCTAATCAAACAAAGAAGGTCGTCTTCACGTGTACATAATCACACGTCTAACATGGATTCATCACATCATAAACAGGCTCAGTGTGTAAAGATAAATCATGATGTCATTTCTTTCAGTCAGGTCAGCGTTTGATAGGGTTAGTGATGGACGTGTTAGTGAATATTATCTTTACATACAGTATAAAGTCAGACTGTCTAAAAGTCTGGGTCTACAAAGAGGACCTCTAAAAGAATGTTATAAAAAGAGAAAAGTAGAACTTTCACTAATAAAAGTGAGCAGCAGGGAAGGTTTAAGTTAAGAGCTTGAAGTGAACGGGGAAATTAAAGGTTGTTCCCTAAAGACATGGTTTACATTGTGAACCTTAGCATTAGGTTCTATATGTTCACCATGGAAACGAAAGCACAGCTTCACAATGTGAATTCACAGCTGTTACATCACACTTCATTTCATGTGCTGCTTTGTCATTGTCGTAGAGAAGAGCTTTCATGCTAAACTGCTAACGTACAGTACACTGAGGGTTTGAGAGCTAGCACTGCTAAGATGAGCTCATTAAAATGACAGTTTAGCAGATTTATTTTTCCCCATGTTCCACTTTACTGTCAAACGACTGTGCTTTACTCACACAGCGAGTCTCAAAGGCTCCACCTTCATTAATAAAGAAACGGTTGCTTTGTGCAGGAGGAAAAGTCCAAATCAATAATGCTGTGCATCGCAGCAAAGCTCCTCCCTCTCCTGGTTTTATCTACTAAACATTGTGATCATGAACTCTGGGATTGTGCTGGAGCTCCGACACTAAAAGGAAAGCTTACATTTATATTTCAAAGCAACACCAGGGAAACTGGAAAAGGCTGAGAAAGGTTGAACAAAACATTGGAAGAAAGAGAAAAAGGTGAAGAGAGGTAACGAGGAAAGGTAGAGAGAGGGAGAGGAAAGGTGGAGAGAGGAAGAGGAAAGGTGGAGAGAGGGAGAGGAAAGGTAGAGAGAGGGAGAGGAAAGGTAGAGAGAG